>NW_026863608.1:0-115749 GCF_026571515.1 Ruditapes philippinarum
AATAAAAAAGCTTTTGAGAAATAAAAATAAAAAGCATTACTGAGACATAATGGGACTTTAAACATTTTCTACATCTGGACAACGGAATTTACCCTGGTGAATTTGCAAATTATTTTTGCGAAGATTGGTAATCGAATCGAATTGAAAAGAATTATATTTTATATGAACAATGACTTACCTTAAAGTGTATGTTTTACCAGTGCCACATGATCCTGTCATGATAAAACTATGCCCCTGCAGGGCAAGAGAACTCGCGTCGGCATGTGCCATCATGGGAACGTGTATGCTGTCTACGAAAACCGGTCAATAACGGTATGACGGACTTTATCGGATTATATTATTCAGTGCGGTACCGAAGTGGCAATGGAACCGACGATTGGAGAAGAGCAGTGATAAATTCATTTAGTTGGCGTAAAAGTTGGATAGTTGATAAGAGTAAGCAGTGTTTCTGATAGATTTTAATGTGTTTTATTGATTTGGTGTGCTCGGAAGTAAAACCCGGGCGTGTTTACGAATATTCCTTGTAAATGTAGCGGTGGGTGGGGAACTTTTTGTTGCCTTCCTTGTGTTTTTTTATAGTATATATAGGGGATTTTTTTTTAAATCGTTATTTTTCTGTTTTGGATAGAATTTCGGGGTCCTGTGATCGGATCGATGGCATTTAGATGTTGACATTGATCGTCTCAGAAACCGTTCTTGAAGGCACAAAAGTTCATAAAAACTTATCACAAAAATATAAAGAGTTTTTATCGATATAAACAACAATAAAACAACATTGTCTCATATTTATTTTGTTTTGTCATGTTTTCAAAGTAAATAGAAGAGTTAAACTGAATGATAGATATTTGTTTACATTGACAACTGTCCGTTTCTTAGAAAGGGCGACAACCAAGATTAGCGGCGATGTCTAAATGCCGTATTTCGGACATAGGTATTAAAGACGTTAATACTTGGTTGCTGCTCGCCATTATGCGATAATGGCCCTCGAGTCCATAATGTCCTTCGGGCCTGCGGCCCTCAGGCCATTATGCACATCTTCGGGCCATTATCGCATAATGGCGAGCAGCAACCAAGTATTAACCTCTAAGTAATATTAGATAAAAAGTTTTTTTTAAAAAAAACTCGTAAAACTCTGTTCGCAGACGGACGAAGTAATATAACAATAATAAAACTGAACATGACGGTCTACTTTTCTTTATGTGATGATAGTAAGAAAATTCATGTTGATGTTCCATTTAAATAACATGAATTGAATATTTAAAGATATTGATTATTTTACTGTTTATTTAATGTGATTCATAAAAAGATTCTAATCGTTAGTAGATTGAAATCGTTTTTTTTTTGACATACGAAGAAAATAAAATGTTTACTTGCCTTGTATGATGAACCTGTCTTCTTCTGGATTTGTTTATACTTCTTGATATATATTAACCAATGTAATGTTTGCTATTGCTCCGTCATAATGTGAGTTATTTCTCCGTCTTAATATTTGTAATTGCTGCGTCGTAATGTTTGCTATTGCTCCGTCATAATATTTATTTATGTGCCGTCCTTATATTTGATATTTTGCTCCGTCATAATATTTGATATTTTGCTCCGTCATAAAATTAGTTATTGCTCCGTCATAATTTGTTATTGCACCGTCGTATTGTTTTCTATTGCTCCGTCAAAATATTTGTTATTGCTCCGTCGTAATATTTGTTATTGCTCCGTCACAATGTCATTGATCCGTTATAATATTAACTATTGCTCCATCATAATATTTGTTACTGCTCTGTCAAAATGCAAATCATTGCTCGGTCATAATGTAAATTTTTGCTCCGTCATATTGTTTGTTATTGCTTCGTAATAATGTTTGCTATTGCTCCGTCATAATATTTGTTTTTGCTCCGTCCTTATATTTGTTAATACTCCGTCGTAATATTTGTTACTGCTCCGTCGTAATGTTTGCTATTGCTCCGTCATAAAGTATGTTATTGTTCCTTCATAATATTTGTTTTTGCTCCGTCCTGTCGGACTCTAAGGCAGGGTTCGGATGCTAACTATGGTCACTAGACAATACGAAAATTTACAGTGGTTAGATTACATTGATGTCACGAGTTTATTCTATAGTCGAACCCTCACCATGAAAAATTTGCGCTGTCTCTCTGGCTCCAGTTTTGGCGATCACATAAACTGGACATGCGAAGTGCATCGACAACAGCCAAACAATGGTTAGTGCCCGAACCCTGTCTAAAGCACCTGATCGCCTATAGGTTGTATTGTTGTCAGCTGCATAAAATAAGCCAACCCAGGTTTTACGCAACCGTAAAATGACTGCGGTAGAATGGTCTGCTGTGCACTCAAGCCGCACAAAAATGCTTCTTTTATGAATGTCTGGTTAGATCAGTGTAGTTGTGAAAAATGAAATCAAATGGGAAGCGTAACTACGCGGATATTCTATTACGTCCATACGAGTACTTGTTTTATATTTACGCTTAATTCAAGGTAACCGGAATCTGACATAACGAGTCTTATTTACAGATAGACAGTGCTGATATCCCAGTTAAACGATATATGACATTTTAATAAACAAAAGATCAACAAAAAAGCCGTAAATTTGAGCAAAGTTGGTTAAGCATTAGTCATCAGACCTGTTACCAAGGTAACCACAATAAAAAGCACATATGTGACCAATGTTTACTATATAAAAGACGGCTAGCCAGAACAATGTCCATACAACACTATCCAAACATCTCAGAAGAAAAATACAAAACTTTAAAAGATATATACATGTCGTTTATAATACTAACTTGTTTTCTAGTGATGAAGGTAAACAAACGGGTAAATTGAAAAATTCAGATGGTTTATGACAATGCAATGCAACAGCTCTTAACTGTTCCCCTTTAAATGGAGACAATGTGTTTACGAATGATTTAATTTAAGCCTGGTTTATTCGGTGAAAATACAAGAAATCGGACAGTTGTACAGTCCATTATTTGTGTACGAAGATAAGAGACAGTGTCTTTCCTTTTGAAAGAAATGTAAATAAAAATGTTTTGCAACAAAGCAAGAAATTGAAAATAGGTCACGAAGTGTAAAGTTGATGTATTTGAATGCTTTAATGTACTTGTATTATTATTTACGATTCGCAAAATAAATCATGTCATTCCAAAGTTATTCAAGCGTCTTAATCAAAATTATATAGAGGTCAGTGTAAGATCGGAATATATTTCAACGAGAGAGCACCAAAAGGTATATTTCACGAGTGGCACAGCCACGATTGAATTATGAACTTTTGGCGTTCACGGGGTGAAATAATGTATATTTCGATCTGGCACTAAACTAAACAAATTTTCTTTTTATTGTATGCAAAGAAACATTTAAAAAGACATTTTAACCTAATGCTAAATGAAAAAAGCGCCAAATAATAATACAATGTGGCGTCATTAACGACGTCACGTCAGTAAGTTGGTTTCCTGTACTGTGCACGCTGGTATTTCACTGAAATAACGTAACGGGCTTAAATTCAAAACAGTGAAAATTCAAAACAGTGGTAATTTCACTGTTCCAAACAGTGAATTATCAGTTCTTTATTTCACTGATATATTTCTATAAACTATCGAAAAGCATGTAATAAATAACACTCGGCTGTTTTGCAGCCGAATAACGGAATAAATATTTTCTCAACTATTTTTTTTTCATAAATAAAGATCTAGCTGAGCCGATTTTAGGCGAAACATTATAAAAACATGTATATGCATTATTGTTTGTGATAACAAAATTGCCAAAAAAGGCTTTCTGAATTATAAATAGATCTAGACCTATACAATTATTAGATGATTTGAGTAGAAATAAATATTTATCAAAATTGTTGTCCGTTATTAAAATTAATTTATTTAAATAGCTCGGTATGTGAGAAAGACAAAACACAATAATTGAAATATTTTTCCCTGTGACAAGAAACGCTTTTTAGTGTTAATACTTACACTGCTTTATGACGTCATCAGAGGATGTGACGACGTTACCACGACGACAACGTTTGCTGGATCAGATGAAAAAGTAGTATCTGTAATAATGTAAGTGAAAAGTTGTTACATTGTGTTTTCAGACGTCAAAAAGTTATATAATTAATGTATGGCAGGAGCGAGTGGGTGATACTAGGATAAAAACGGAAAAGGTTGCTGGAACCAATAATTCATTTGGAGGATATTATGACGAAACTGCTATTCTAAATGAGTCTAAAAAGAATGATAAATCATACAAAGGTGAAATGAGTAATTTTCCTCGTTCAGTTAGAGCATTTATAAAAAACAATGTCAATAATATGCCAAGAATGTTCAAGAAAAAAAAGAGAGAGCCGATATTTCATACAGAAATTGCAGGGGAAATTGTGGTAGTCAACATTTTACCGGCTGATGAATTCATTAATGTTAATAAATGTGTAAATCAAACACCGGAACATTATGATAACACGTTTTTGTTCTATAAACATATAACAGAATCGAGAACAAATCTCTTCAAATGTTTGTATATCCTTGGAGACGAGTTACTAGTCGGGCGTGTGGAGGGAAACAAACAAGACTGGGAACAATTTTTATACAAATCAGAAATTGAAGCACATAAATGGCACGAAAAATGCAAACGAAGCAACAAGTATTTTCAGGCAAC
This sequence comes from Ruditapes philippinarum, assembly GCF_026571515.1. Taxonomy (NCBI): domain Eukaryota; kingdom Metazoa; phylum Mollusca; class Bivalvia; order Venerida; family Veneridae; genus Ruditapes; species Ruditapes philippinarum. The sequence continues at coordinate 4,651 of NW_026863608.1, forward strand.
AGGGAGAATTCTTGGCCAGGATAGCCGTAGATTTTCACGTTACCTGAAAACCGCATTCCGGTTTATTTTGCAAGCAATCTCAAAAGTATGTCCGTTTTGCTATTTTGGAGAATTTTGGAGTAACGTTAGATCCCTATGCCTACATCGGTGTATGTTTAAAAATTATACGCTTATAGACTGACGCATACGATTGTTTCCGTTACTTTATAAAAATAAAAATTGTAATCTGTCAATTTTGAATTGTTATTGATCAGTTTCTCTCTCTCAAATATACTGAAGGCGATTATCAAAATCATCCAATTCCCGATGGAAATAATTATTTAAGTTTCCATTTTTTTAAACAATGGCGGGAAATAACCATAGTGTTTCTCATGTTTGTACCATTATAAACCTCTTCTCCAAAAATAACTGCCAACTTCTCCACATGAATCAGAGGTGGACAACCGATCGTTTCATACACAATGTATTTAATATCAAAGCGTTTCGATGTACGTGACTTCGCCCGAGGATGAAGCTAAATTACTCGTTTTATTTAATTTTCAATACGTTCACTGTAAGTGTTTTCCACTGCAGTGAAACATATTTTCCGTATTTTCTGTGGTGTCTTCACGGACTACTTTCTTCTATAATCAGCCAATACACAAAATTAAAGTCCTCCGAATCGCCAGGTCAAATACTAGTATATAATAAACAGAAAATTCAATTTTATTTTTTTTCTATAAATACACGATTTATTTAAATGGAAATCTTCGGTTGTTGTGTATGTTTGTAACACATGTAATCCCTTTGTGGCGGTTTTTACCTCCCAGTTTGGTTATTTCGATACAAATATGTACATGCCATGTTTGTTATTATGTAACATTTGTCATGTTTGTTATTGTGTAACATTTGTCATTTATGGCATTTAATAAATGCCCTATTTCATTCAACCTAAGTGTTGTGTTTTATCTCATACCAAACAAGTTCGTCTTGCCAGTTATATTTGCTTGACCTGGACAATACATAAAATAGATTTTATGCCCACATAAAATAATTTATGTCATTGTTCTGTCCCTATACTCATTACTGTACAGAATATTACGGGGTCAGGTTTTTAGCCGTTACGGGTCAGGTTTTAGCCAAGTACGTCTTAGCCAATCGATATCAAGACTTAAATCATGTGATGTTAATTAACCAATGATTACATTAGATCTATCACAAAGAAATAATTTTGGCGAGGAATGATTTCTCGCCTTTCTGTTTACTAAAATCCACCTCCTCCAACTCCATCCTCCTCTTTCAATTTTTGATGTTGATATAAATACCATTTCATTTATTCTTAATGAATCAGTTGTTTCACTTATTGTTTATCTCAATTATTTGTGCAACTATTCATGACATACACTATATATATATATAATATTATATGTATATTGTTCATGCAAAGATTTATAAAACTAGTCGATGTTATATTATCTCTTTCAAATATTTTTCTATTTGTTGTCATAAATACTTATGATCTAGTCATATGTTATACACTTTTTAATGTATAGAATGTTTAAACTATTTTCCCAAGGATGGAGCCCTACATCAAGTGGTACTAAGACACAAGATAAAAGGGCACAGGTTTCCAAAACTATGTTTTTTCCTGGGCGAGTCGACCACGATTTGGAAAATATTTATTTTTTCTGGTCAATTGTTTTTGATCAGCAATCCATTTTATTATATTTATGTAGATGGTTTTTGGTTCAACTTTTCATCTTACATAACTTTTGTTAAGATTGTAATCTATTTGAATTACATTACAATGTTATCATAATCTGGCGGTTTTTACCTCCCAGTTTGGTTATTTCGATACAAATATGTACATGCCATGTTTGTTATTATGTAACATTTGTCATGTTTGTTATTGTGTAACATTTGTCATTTATGGCATTAGACAAGTACAGAATCTATTTCTGGTTTATAAAAGGTGTAATTATTAGCTCAGCAATCTGAATACCATTACTTCTTATGTTATTTCAACTGTCTTGGGCAATAAATATGAATTTCCTTGAAGCTGTGTAAAACATGTATGCCAACATCAGTTTATTCATTATCTGACTCAACCTTGAAAACTATGAAACATGTAATGAAAGGCTGCTAATGTACTGATGAAAGCATTGTCTTAGGTCCCAGGTCCGCTTGCACTATTAATTCAACGATAATGATTGCTCCCTCGACTAGTCTTGGTTTTTGCAGAATTTACTGGACATTCTTGGTATTTGGCTTTTTCCTTGTTGTGGACCTGAATAACAGGTGTAAGGAGAATTTGTGGCCGTTTCATCTGAAAAATATGAATTATTTTGTCATTAAGGTAGACTAAATGTATGAAATGTAATTGATTATTAAATTAATTCTGATAGGATAATTATGAGTGAACTATAAACTAAATCACACTCGCACTGACTGTAAACTAAACCATGTGTGAATAAATAAGTGTGAACTGTAAATTAAATCACGCAGACATGGGCTTTAAAACTAAACCATGTACAATAGGATATGTGTGAACTGTAAACTAAAGCACACTCACATGGACTGTAAACTAAACCATGTGTAAATAGGCGTGAACTGTAAACTAAATCACGCAGACATGGACTTTAAACTAAGCCATGTATAATATGATAAGTGTGAACTGTAAACTAAATCACACTCACATGGACTGTAAACTAACCATGTGTAGAAATTAGGCGTGAACTGTAAACTAAATCACGCAGACATTGTCTATAAACTTAAGCAATGTATAATTGGATATACTCAATCACACTCACCAGGAGTGTAAACTAAACCATGTGTAGAAAATATGCGTGTAAACTAAACCATGTGTATCATCGGTAAACTAAATCACTAAGACATGGTCTATTAACCGGAGCCATGTATCATGGGATGTGTGCGAATTGTAAACCAAAATCACACTTACATGTACATGTATTATAAAACTATGTCGTGAACTGTAAACTTTATCAAGCAGACATGGATTATAAACCAACAGTTCATTTATCATACGATGCGTATTAATTATAAACAAAATCACACTCACATGGATCGTCAACTATATATTGTGTTGAAAATGTGTACTAAATGATTAACTAAGTCCCAGCAGACATAAAACTATATATTAAGCCATGTATACTAGAATATGTATAAATGCAACTAACACGGACTGTAAATTAAACCTTGTGTTGTATCGTGTTTTAAACTGTTGTTAAAACCAGTCATAGAATTTAACACTGGTCCTAGGCCAGTGAAAATAGCTTCAGGGTCATAAAATTAAATTTAAAGAAAATTTGATTAAGTGTATAGTAGAATAATTCAAAATTAGAATTCAGAAACAGTAATTTTGAATTCTTAAATTCAATGACTGAAAAAAAAACAAAACAGTGAAACATGAATGTATGGAAATTATAAACTAAATCACACTTACTGTATTTAGTTGGAGTCAACAAAAAAATGTAAATTAAAAAAAGAAATAGGCTAAATCGCTCCCAATCTGGACTGTTACTTAACATGTTGCTAAATAATACTGCTATGATGATGTGTGTACAAATGTATAGTAGACTAGCAGAAAATCAACATGTACTATTATCTACTCTAATTAGAAGTTTTGTGTGAACTGTAAATGAATTGGAAATAAGTGATAACTAACATGACTAATATAGAATTTCAATTATGTGTCCAGGAAAAATTATGTCTGATTAATACTGCATTCTTGTACATTATCATTAGGAGAATAATGATGACCAACAACAAACCCGGCAATGAATAACCTTATATATTATAAATATAAAGAAATTTACTCACTGATAAATTCATTAAGTAGATCAACTTCGAGTCATAATCAAAGCTTATTATATTAATTTGTTAAGACAAAGCAACAACCTAGACTTCATCTGTTCATAGTTTAACAGGGCAGGCAGACAATGCAGTAAAATACTGACTTTAGTACAATATAACTTAAAGACATAGTACACAAAATACTTATCTTTTGAAATTGTCTGACAAATGAAATGCTTCGGGGCGGCGACCAAGCTGCTGTTCTTATCTCATTGAGGAGACGTAGCTGATCAGAGTAAACAGGTGGCATCCATCTGGTGTAAACAGGTAAATGTTGTTTAGACATGTCAACCATGAACCATTTATTCGCCATAAGTATGATCGTTTATGTTTGTTTTGGCATCTGTACAAAACTTGAACTGTTGAACAATGGTAACTTTCAGGACTCGTAAATAGTATGGTATCTACGAAATCTGTAATATGACGAGCAACGTTTTGTGGATAAATTCTGATTTGTAAATGTCATTAGTTCCAACAGTGTCCAAAGGCCGGCACAACTGTTTCCCGACTGATGATGTCTCAAACTTTCAAAGCTCCCAAAAAAGTTGCATTTCTACAAAAAAATATGTCTGTGAAAATTAAATCCATATCGTAGATTACAATCGTTCTGTCTAAATTCCCGAGTCTCAAATGAGGTGAAAATTTAATAACGAATGTAGAAATGTTCATTTGATAATAAATTGTATCCTGTTACGATATCCTGCCCGTGTTGCCGTGAAATGAATTGCCATTTTCGTCACGAAATTGAATATGAAACGGGGGACACCGTCCCTAAAATTCGCTCCCAGCAGATTAATAAGATAACTGTTCATAGTAATACGTAATTAGTTCACTTTAAGTAAAGCTTATGACTTCAAAAATAGATAAATTTTAGTAAACAGAAAGGCGAGAATCATTCCTCGCCAAAAATTATTTCTTTGTGATAGATCTAATGTAATCATTGGTTAATTAACATCACATGATTTAAGTCTTGATATCGATTGGCTAAGACGTACTTGGCTAAAACCTGACCCGTAACGGCTAAAAACCTGACCCGTAATATTCTGTACAGTAATGAGTATAGGGACAGAACAATGACATAAATTATTTTATGTGGGCATAAAATCTATTAAACCCCATTATTTGTTCGTCGCACTTCAAATGTAAGGCGGTCTTAGCCAAATATCGAGTTGGTGGTCGACAACTGTTAATTTTCTACTGTCTATTATAGTTTCACATGAGTCAATATCTATTGTAGCTAGACTGTAGCTCGTGTTTGTGTTTCCTTTGAGTCCCAATATTGACTTAATGCAGAATCTATGCGAGCGCTTTAGTTTAGTAATTCACAGCCATACATAGCCTTGGGGATAACTACCGATGCATATATAGTTCTGTAGGTTAGTGTGTATAAAATAAAACCAAATATTTTGAAATTTTTTGTGAATTAAAATTTGATAGAGCAGGACTTCGTTTATTTTATTATTGGCTGAGTAGTGAATATCACTGAGTTAAATTGCGCAAGGGTATTTGAATTCTTTCATGTGGACAAACTATCCAGACAGCAAAAGCTACACAGATCCCTGCTCGTATGGAACAATGCTATGAACAATGCAGTGTTGTAGTGACCATACATCTAATCTAACTATGCTAACCTTGCTAACCAGGGGGCATGTATAACACTAATACTATTAACTTTTTTCACAAGCATGCACATGAAAATGTATGAAAATGTGCGCATGCATTTAAAATCAATGATAAAACCACACTGTATTACCGGCGCTATAGTGATGACAGATTGTTGCAATCATGACACTGTATTACCGGCGCTATAGTGATGACAGATTGCTGCAATCATGACACTGTATTACCGGCGCTATAGTGATGACAGATTGCTGCAATCATGACACTTTATTACCGGCGCTATAGTGATGACAGATTGCTGCAATCATGACACTGTATTACCGGCGCTATAGTGATGACAGATTGTTGCAATCATGACACTGTATTACCGGCGCTATAGTGATGACAGATTGCTGCAATCATGACACTGTATTACCGGCGCTATAGTGATGACAGATTGCTGCAATCATGACACTGTATTACCGGCGCTATAGTGATGACAGATTGCTGCAATCATGACACTGTATTACCGGCGCTATAGTGATGACAGATTGCTGCAATCATGACACTGTATTACCGGCGCTATAGTGATGACAGATTGCTGCAATCATGACACTGTATTACCGGCGCTATAGTGATGACAGATTGCTGCAATCATGACAGACATCTAAAATTTTGCTGATTTATAAAGGTAGGTTATAAACTGGACATACTATATTGTAATATCGGACTCGTGTCCCCATTTGACAGAAAATCAAGATTTTTTTTTATTAATTTCTTTATTCGTATCGTTCCTTTATACTATCATTTGTAATATTTTCTCAAGACAGAAAATATGTTCATGCGTGACTGTGAGTTACGAAAATGGATGCTTAAAAAAGTCCATTTCAAAAATTCAGCAGGTTAAGAACTAGGATAGGTAGGTAAGAAATCGAATGCGTTATTCAAGACAAAGGTTGAAATATAACTCCCACATTTAATGTATATAAAACGTTTTAAAACGTCCACGTTTTGCAGAAATAAAATAATTCAATAATACAAAAAAATAAGTAGTAGATTCTGTAATCTCAAGATTTTCCTAGAAATTGTGAAATTGTATATGAGCTTTTTGAAATTTCATAGAGAACTTATAATGACGAAAACTGATCGGCCGCTTGGTTTGCGTTAGTAAAGTTGTATAATTCAAGACTTATTTGTAAGCAAGAAGTATCGTCAAGATCTGTAAAAATACTCCGCCAAAGTAAAACTTGATAATTTGCATATGTTATTTCCTAGTTTTCGATACATATCGAAATGTTAGCAATGCTTGCATAACAACGACATAATATTTTTTGTAGTTTAGAAAATAAAAAGAAACCTTTTGTAAACATAGACATTAGGAATTATCTATTTTGGTAGCCCTTGTAATTGTTTTTACGTTTGACTTTATAAATTTTCTGATAATTATGTTGATTTTCTGTCTCTGCCATCTTCGACAGTCTCGAAAATACATGTCTGACAGCAACGGTAGCATTTTCTCTTAGACCGAGTGTAACATTATCAAGAAAAGTAGTACTAGGGTAAAGTTTGTAAACGTGACCCTAAATGATGATTGTTTATGTGTATAACACACAATCACTCTTGGGATATTTTGAACAAATAACTACAACCATTTTTACGAACTTTTCCGAAGATGCCATTTTTAACCCGCTCAAAACAATACTAATTTGAAATAGAAAACGAGTCCAAAGTTATCTGATAGTATCCCCAGTCAATGAACATTAAGTTACTAGCAATGAAAACTGTTATTATTTGCGTAATGTCAATATACCAACCAGGTAAGTAATCGGTAAACCTTAAATTTCTGTCATCGTAACATCAATTTGCCATCACTGGCTCCTGTAATACGGCGTGATTACATTACTTTAGTGTGCTATTACATTACTTTAGTGTGCTAATATGTGATTCGAAATGCGTGAAAGCAATTCTTAATCTAATTAATGCTTTGCCGTCAAAGGAATGTTAGAAGGCTCTATCATATCAAAATTTCAAATTAACAATCTGTTCCATAATTTGTATTTCATTTTGATCTTAATTAATTAATTAATTAATTAATTAATTAATTAATTAATCTATTTATTTATTTATTTATTTATTAAGCGCTTAAAATTCCTTGACTCTCTCACACAAAGCTACAAGGATATACAGTAACGAAAGAAAAGATAGCCTTGTCTTGCCACACCGGCACACGAACGATCGTTGTAAATTGATTAGTCATTTGCGTCATATCACGATCACAATCGTTTTCAAGTTTTAAAGTCATAATTTGAATTGTTTCATCTGTGAATTCTAGCAAAGCAAAAATGTTTTGCAATATAAGGGCATGTACAATTAAATAACTAAAAACGTATCCTAACATAATATAAGATGTAACTCCAGTGTCATCACCAGTAGGCTATATGGGGAAATAGACTTGCACTTAGTTTACAATTTTGCATTTAAATTAGGCTATTGAAGGAAAATGTGTTATAAATAAGATTATTTAGGGGCTAGTCGTTGTTTCCTTGACACTCATTTCTTTGTACTATACTGAAGTCTGATTGATTCCAAGGGTGTTTATAAGCTTAGAATTTAAGCTTCCTACAGAATCGAACTAAAATAATTTATGTTTAAACCATATAAGATTATTCAGGTATTTCCAAAGATATAAAAGAAGAAAGACAGAGATCTCTTCTTTTTTTAATATTTATTAGCTGATTATTAAGAATAGGTAATTTATGATATAAGTGCCTTAAACCATGTTAAATCACGTGACATTTTAACTTATTAAAACTTTATATAAGAGCACAAATCTGGATTCATATGTTGCTTTAAACGTATGATTGTCATTGTTGATCTTCTCATTAGAGAAATAATTGGCATAATAGCAGACGTAAAATTATAACAACCGAGTGTCACTACATGATACATGTACAATGTCTTTATGCTATCTGTGTAGATAACATACCCAACAATGATAACATTTAAGCTCAAAGTCGTGTACAGTATTTAACATATCAATATATTCATCTGAAAATGGAAAAGTGGGTTGGACGTGTTGCTCTTGTAACCGGTGCCTCGGCTGGTTTCGGGGAATCGATTGCAAAACGTTTGGTGGAATATGGAATGAAAGTAGTTGGATGTGCCAGAAACATTGAAAAAATACAGGTAGGTAACGTACATTTAGATGTAGATGTATTTATCTATTCGGAGTGTCTGAGAAGAATACTAATTAATACGTAAAGATATGGGTCAACATTTTGTATTGATTTAATCTCGTATTTAGTATACGTTTTTCACTGGCTCGAATACAGTGTACGTATTTCAGAACAAAAACGACCCAAAAATGCGCAATTTTCCAAATCTCTGCCACTGTATATACAACCTAGTCGTAGCTACGCTGCGTTGACAACCACTATTTCCTGGCGGTCCCTCCTACAACCCCAGTCTCCCAAATAAGAAAGCCTGGTTCCACACTTAATATGTAAATGTTGGGTACTAGCCATGTATCATGTAATATTCCTTTGAAGTATGCAACGGTTGTATCTTGTGTCAACTTTATATGCACTTTTAACATTTTCATATTAGATCTAATCCGTCATTTTAGAGCTTATCAGAAAGTTTAAAAGACTCGAAGGGATCTTTGACTGCAATAAGATGTGACATATCTAAAGAGGACGAAATTCTGGCCATGTTTGAAAAGATCAAGAAAGATCTGGGCGGAGTAGATGTGTGTATTAATAATGCTGGTCTTTCATATAACGCGCCGTTATTGTCTGGAACAACAGAACAGTGGAGACATATGCTAGATGTAAGTTCTTTATCTTTTCCTTATATCTATATACATATAGTTCAAGAGGCGATCGCTAATTAAGATGAGCAGCATCAGGAATGAGATGCGCAAACAAAATAATAGCAGAGAATTCTACAAATTTTGACTGTAAACGTATGTATTCAGCTATTTGTTTCGCCAGCAGTGCCATTTATAAAAGTTTTGTTTTGCGTCAAAATTGTGTTCATAAAAAAAAATTGAAGTGACCAAGTTAACAAATGGTTAAGAATTAGGATTGTTAAAGGCTTGATGATCAAATCATCCCTGTTCAGATACACCACCATGATGTTTCAAATCACTGTATGTAATTTATTGACGCTTTGTGGTGCTTGCGAAAGCCTGAAATAATGCATGTACATGTACCTTGAATGGTTTTCAGGAAGTAAATGTTAAATTATTTTGATTTTGTCTGCTTTTGTTAATACCATATCAAAATAATGTTTTATATATTGATTTTAAGATAAACGTATTAGGGCTATGTATTTGTTCAAGAGAGGCGGTTAAATCCATGCGAGAACGTGGTGTTGACGACGGCCATATTGTTCTTATGAGCAGGTATGTGTGCTTTTGTTGTCAGCCGGTCAGAGACAAAATCATTACCAGTGAAAGAGCTTCAAGTAACCTTCCGACTCGGCAACTAGTTCTCAATTTAACCACAGATTTAATTGAATATTTAAAGCCTTGATTTTAACAGTTCATTAACACACGTTAAAACACAAATATCAGATGCAGTAATATTTAAAAGACAAGGAAACATAGCTTATCGAAATCAACAAATTTGAAACAACCGTAAAAATTGAAAAACATAAACAAACAAAAACGAAATAATGGCGTATAAATAAGTGATAAAGATACTAGTAATTGCTGAACTACTTTTGTTAAAACCTTGGAAGGCTTTTAGGTTTTCCCAAGTTTTTTTCCATCAGAATAAAGGTCAGATACAAATGTACGACCGTTTCCAGCATAGAGGCTAGCAAGTGTAAGATATGAAAATATATTCATTTGGTAAAGCCAACTAAATTGATCTAAAAATAAATTTTGATATAAATACAATTAAAGGCAAACAATAATGATTTTTCTTTATTTGATTTAAAATATAATTAAGTTTATTTTACATACATGTGGTATGTTTCTTGACAGATTGCATTTCATGACAATTCAAACAACAACTCCCTGCAAGAAATTTTAGCTCCTTAATTACCAGCAGTACCCTCAGTGAATCAGTTATGGTTGTCACCGATTTCCGTTTTTGCAAACTCCTCATACAGTTTTAAATCATAGTATATTTAAGAATAATTTAAAATATTGAGATAATCTATTCCAGTTCAATTAATTCTGCAGCGTTGAAAAGTAAAGTATACGTGACCATAACTTGATATTTAAAGACTAGTGAATAATGGAAGGTCTATGCAATGAATAATAACGTTGATGTTAGCAAGTGCGAGATACATGATCAGATTTTACATGTATTTATTTAGCAGATAATAAAGTGTTCTATAACAAAATATTATTACTCATTAGATAAATGGTCATTCTAAATCACTTAGAACTTTATCAGCGTTTCTTCAAACAGACTGGACTGCTCATTGATGTATTTAAATTTCCTCTTGACCATATATGTACGGGTTTGAGCATAACATAATTGTAAGCCTTATATTTTATGTATGCTTTATTGAAAACATATAGTAATATTTGGCATGAAACTTTAACTTAGGCTCTGATTATAACGTTACTTGTGATATTGAATCATGTTTTTATTAACTAACTATTGTTCTGTCTGATCATTTCAGTATGTCCGGTCACCGAGTGGTTCCGAATGCATCACACATACATTTCTATGCTGCCACTAAATTCGCCGTAAAAGCACTAACTGAGGGTCTTGTTATGCTGTATTTTTTTCATTTGATTCTTTCAAAATACTTTTCGTAAAATTATTATATTTTCTTGTTTATGTTATAAAAAGTTTTTAAATTATTGAAATTCAGAAATACGTAAATTATCAATTAGCTAGACCTCTGACATGTTTATTGCAATTTACGTGTCTGACACATTTATGTTTATTTACGTCACATGTATGACAACGTGATTATTATCATTAATTTTATCTACGACATTTATTTGAAGTTTTCTTATCTGATTATCTGTTTGACTTAAAGAAAGGAATTAACAGGCCGCTGACTTTTGACATCTGGCGTGTTAATCAGTCTTAATCGAACCATTTTTATTGGTCAAATCTTTAATTTCATATTTGATAAAATGTATTTTCATTGGTTAATATTCTTGTTTATGGGTCATTTTTTCATTGGTTAATTATTGAAACCTTTGTTACAATTATTTTTGCATTAATTAAAATGAGAAGAACTTTTTGAGATAGAAGAATTCAGGCAGTCAGACACTTAACATGTGACGGTTTAAGTCCGCAGTTTTCTGCGATGCATTTTAATGGACATGTACATATACATTTGTTATTTTGACCGGTCAGAACTGTTGATGTAAATATGAAAATAAAAGGAAACTATATTAAAAACAGAAAAACGGACTTACTGAGTTTGTACTTAATTACCATCGAAAGAATAAAAATGTGGACATTTATAACTATTACACTTTAACGGAATATTATACTACGGAGAAAATACGACAAACAATTATTTGTTAAAGAATATTATGGACATTGAAACCTACGGCACAGAAGTGTTTTATTTAAACGTTATAAAGAATATCATGAACACGGAAACATACCTCACCCCTGTTGTAACACCATAATAAACCCCGCACCACACATGGTGAAGAAGAGAGGCGAGTATCTCGGTACCTCGAATCAGCAGCCAAGCGAGTTACGATGTTATGCTCTATTTTTTCTTATTCCCCACGAAACAAATTGAAAGAAAGTGATAGACAAAATAATCGGCATTCAAGGACATTCAGGAACCAGGAACATTTGACTTTAAGGAAACATTGATGCCAAACAAGTAGACGAAACTTGACGAATTGATGATTAAAAAAAACAAGACGAAATATAGGAACTGAAAATTCAATAAACGAACGCGGAAATAGATACGTTGAAGTTGAAGAATATGCCGGATATTATCAGATGAAATTTATGGATAGATGAAGCGGTGAAAGAAAAACATATAAATTACAAAACATTTTGTTTTATCAATTCACATGTTTTTAATTCTCAGATACTTAATGTCAGTATTGTCTTAAAGGTATGTTTACCTAAAATTGGGCTTTATTTTATTGATAATGTGGACATATGATTTATTTTCTTATGAAAAATATGGTTGTAGTGTCATTTCTGAGTTTATGGCTTTAACTTTGCATCTGATTATTTTAGACATCATCACTATATATAAGATTTTGTATGTAAATTTCTGTTAGTGAATTGAGTGTGTGTGAATTCTTTTTTTAAGTCTTATCTATGGTTACTGAATGGGTGTATGTGTCGACGATACATGTATTTGGTTTGGTTGGTGTCTAAAGTAGTGGTTTGCTTGTGTTTTAGTGTCATTGGTCGGAATGATTTTCTTCATCATGATTTTATGTGCCACTTTGGTGTCTGGTAAAGAGTTTCATGTGTTGATAATTGCATTATGTTTGATGATGGGTGATGCTACTTAAAATTGTTGAGTAGAAAAAAAAATGAAAGTATTATGAAGTATCGTCTATATAAAGCATTCGTTGACGAATTGGTGTTGAATTATTGTATAATCATGAAAAGATGAAATATATATCTTTAAAGACCTAATCATTAGATGTTGATAAAACTTGTAATTTTTCTATAAATTAGCATGTACTTTGTTAATATAATTTGCTTTGTGATATTAATACTTATAGACTATAATGTCTGGTTTTTATACTGGTATTTTAAAATTTCAAAAAAGCTTATATTATGTCCTATTACATGCTGAGGTATAGCTATGTTAAGGTTGATTAATAAATAGAATTTTTGTGAGTTCATAAAAAGAAAGTTGCAAAATAAATGTAACAAATGCTGTATTGAATTAAAAGTTAAATTTTGGATTTCCACCAAATTTAATTCAGGATAATCTGTGCACATTAAACATCTTGTTTGTGGTATTCCACTTAGAAAGTAACTTTGATTAATAAAAATGGAACAATGTGTTGAGAATTAGCAATCTACATAAGCGCATAATACAATCACTTTTATTGTTTAAATTTAATATATATAAGGAACGTCTCACTTTATGGAATAAAGTTAAATAGAGGAGGAGGTGATGTTATGCTGTATTTTTTTCATTTGATTCTTTCAAAATACTTTTCGTAAAATTATTATATTTTCTTGTTTATGTTATGAAAAGTTTTTAAATTATTGAAATTCAGAAATATGTAAATTATCAATTAGCCAGACCCCTGACATGTTTATTGCAATTTACGTGTCTGACACATTTATGTTTATTTACGTCACATGTATGACAACGTGATTATTATCATTAATTTTATCTACGACATTTATTTGAAGTTTTCTTATCTGATTATCTGTTTGACTTAAAGAAAGGAATTAACAGGCCGCTGACTTTTGACATCTGGCGTGTTAATCAGTCTTAATCGAACCATTTTTATTGGTCAAATCTATAATTTCATATTTGATAAAATGTATTTTCATTGGTTAATATTATTGTTTAAGGGTCTTTTTTTCATTATTTAATTATTGAAACCTTTGTTACAATTATTTTTGCATTAATTAAAATGAGAAGAACTTTTTGAGATAGAAGAATTCAGGCAGTCAGACACTTAACATGTGACGGTTTAAGTCCGCAGTTTTCTGCGATGCATTTTAATGGACATGTACATATACATTTGTTATTTTGACCGGTCAGAACTGTTGATGTAAATATGAAAATAAAAGGAAACTATATTAAAAATAGAAAAATGGACTTACTGAGTTTTGTGTTTACATATGATGCCAAAAGGATTTTTAAATTAATACCAAAGATGAATAGATAACTAATAATTACATGTTAACGGATTATTACAAAACAGAGAAATTACGGCACAGACTAAATTATCTATTAAAGTATAGCATGGACCTGGAAACCTACCCCCCTCCAGTACCACCCTTATAAAACCCCGCACCACAGTCTTCGTAATGAAGTATGTGCATTGAAAAGTCATATACGAGTAACGGTATGTCATGTTTTCTCATAATTTATTTTAACGATTTTTGTAAAAGTTTAAATTGTATAAAGCTATACATGCATGTATCTAATGCAATATTTTTATGAAATTAAAAATAAGGGTAAAACTATGTTGTTTTCATAATCTATAGTCGACTCTCGAAAGAATTGTAACACAGAAAATTAAACACAAATTAAAACTTGCGTAAACAGAATAAAGTGTTCCGGAACAAAATATTATTCCATAATTTTAAGTCGGTTTTTAACCATTTAGCAATGATTCCGTGCATACTCAAGGTAATGTACGGACATATTTCTTTCATACAGGCATTTTGGTATTGTTCCTTTTCAAAACTCAAACACGAATTTTATTGACTTTAGGCAGAAGAGATATAGCTTTATACACTGCTATTTTTTCAACATTTAATTTAGTTAAATGAATACTTTATTTTAAATTGATGGCAAATGCTGATAAGTACAACAACGTATACTGTTACAAATAAACTTTTAACATCTAAGCATTTAAAAATCTAGTTTTACCTTGAAATTTTTATACGTTACAAAGTAAATTTTGGCATCTCAATTTTAATTCCTCCATTACTTTGTTTGTATTTATAAACACCATTTTAGAGTATTAGTCCAGGTTTAGCCAAGACAGAATTCTCACATCGTTTGTTTAAAGATGATCTAGAACAAGCTGATAAAAGATATTCTGGGATACAGGTACATCTTCAACCAGACGGACATTTCTATGCTTTTTAATATATTATTTTCCGGGAACGTTTACTTCTTTTGACTGTTGTCTACTTTCATTTCAATTTCAAATGAATAAGTGGAACAAAAGCAAAAGCAAAAGTCATGTTGTTGTTTTAGCAACAAATTGTGATACATATGTAATTTATACAGAATAACAGAATCTTTCAACTTGTGAGTAAGAAAGCAACATTTCACTTAAATCGTTAACTTTGACCAGTCAAATAAGAATTAGACGTTATCGGGCTGGTAGCCTTATTTAACTAGAATCTCCTCGGATACCCATGTTGTCATGTAACGGGCCGTTGAACAGGTCAGTATTACATGTATATACTATAGTACACATACAGATAGGTTAGCATATGTCTTACAGGCAATCAGTCCGGGCATGGCAAGAACAGAATTTACCCATAGAATGTTTGCAGACGACAGTAAAATAGCAGATCTTGAGTACGGAGATCAACAGGTAAAGTACAACAATCACAATACGTTTACTATATATAACAGGTGTAAAAGGTAAACACCTGGAACCTTAGATAGATATTAGATGGTTTCTGTTGGTGGTACATTTCAGGCAATAAGCCCAGGAATGGCAAAGACAGAATTTGTGAGTAGAATGTGGTCAGATGAACCAGAGCGCGCAGACGAAGTTTTTTCAAGATATAAGGTAAATTGGAACAGATCTCTCTATCTGTTAAAACAAGTAGATTAGACATATACTTATTAATTTAGCTTTACAAGTGTATCGGTAAGTTCATATTTTACAGAAGAGAGAATTTAGCCAGTCACTGTAGTTTGCACATAATGCAAGTTGGTGATTTTCTTTTTATATACATATTGTCTGTTATAAAACTAGATTGTTTTAAATGAGCGATTACAGAGAAAATATAAACTTTAAGACCTTTTCTATGTAACTATAAATAGTATTTTAGAATGTTGTTCTTTATGTAACCAAACAACATAGTCGGACAGATCATACAAATATCGCAGTCATATTCATTCAACATTGGAAAGCCAATAATTATTGCCTTTTTATCAAACAGTCAGCGTTACGTTCAACCCTTGTTTCACTGTTATATTCTTTGCCTGTTTTATGTGGTAAAGGTTTCTGCACCTAAACCAAGGTACCATAGGTCAAAACTGTACTTGGACCTTTAGTAAGCTTAAGCTTAATATGACAGCTGAATCACACCGTATTACCGGTGCCAGTGATGACAAATTACTGCTTTCTCATCACTGAAGCAATATGTCATTCACTAGGACCGGTAATACATTGTGGTAATGGTTAGCCCAGGAAAAAAAACGGACTTGAAAGTTCTTCAGATTAGACGCAAAGTTTGTTCACAATGGAACTAAGATAAATGTTTATCTAGAAAAAAATGTCATGTTCCCTTGACTGAACATAGGCTTGTAATAACAAAAGACGTTAATTGATATCTAAATATGTTTTATATTACTTTCTGATATAACATTCGTTTGACAACAAGGTTATACTTACCGCTGTTAAATCTATCTATCTATATATGTAGGTATATATGTAGGTATATTATATTTCAGGCAATGACCGCTGATGACGTAACTGATAGCGTCATCTATGCTTTAGCAGCACCTACACATGTTCAGGTAAGTCGATTACAGTGGACATTTAGAACATGAGTAGTCCTAATGAAACAAAAGCGGCGCTTTGATCACACTTTATATTTTACTGATCAGATTGTGGTTACCCAAACTATATATGAGCCGCGTCATGACAAAACCAACATAATGGGTTTGCGACCAGCATGGATCCAGACCAGCCTGCGCATCCGCGCAGTCTGATCAGGATCCATGCTGTTCGCTTACAAACCCTATAGCAAATAGAGAAACTGATAGCGAACAGAATGGATTCTGATCAGACTGCGCGGGCTGGTCTGGATCCATGCTGGTCGCAAACCCATTATGTTGGTTTTGTCGTGACGCGGCTCATATATATATAGTAAAATCTCTTGTCGTATATAATCAAAACGCTAATTTAAATTTGCCGTAGCTTTCGATCTTGCGGCCTTCGTCAGCAGCATTTATCTTACATACATAAATATAAGCTATGCCGAATAGCATCAGCGAACTTTATGCGCCGCCACGGGAGGTACGGGTTTTAGCCGTTCGTAGAGACGGCTGAACGGATAATAGCCCTACATAAAATCGTCTTGAACCAGTTAGCAATTACTAAGAAGCGTAGAAAGAGGAAGCAAACATTTTTAGAGAAAGGGATTTGATATTTAGTGATTTTATATAGCTAATTTTACGGACATTTGTGGATATCATATGACACAAAACTTAATCTGGAAAGTACCAGGTTGGATATATTTGTTTCTTTGGTGTGATTACCACCGATTGTTTAAAAACTTTGTTTTCTTTATCTGTTTATATCGCCGACTGTCACCGAGTCAAAACGGGAATATGGCATTGGGTCGTATTCAAACTGGAATACGTGTGGCTGTTTTAGGTCACAGTTTTATTCGTCGGCTGCATGAAGACTTTAAACAAAATTCATATCCCGCAAACTACGATTTGGAAGAGTGTTCCGTGGTCCACTTTGGTATAGGTGGCTTTAGAGTATGTGATGGTGATGCAGTTACGTATTTCAGCTTAAAATTTGGGGATTTTCTGAGACAAGTTGAGCCAAACATCGTACTTCTTCAATTAGGAGGTAACGATGTCGATTCAGTAAAATCTTCTCTGGACATTGCCAATAGAATTGAAGAAATTACAGCTCTAATTATTCAGGAGTATGCTGTAGAGAAAGTTGTAGTGTGCGAAATATTCACCCGTGCTCGACCAACGAAAGTTACGTCAGATTTATTTGAACACAAACGCTTGCATTCAGTATCAATCCTGCAAACTCTTTTGGATATGCATGATAAAGCAAGATTCTGGAAGCACAGAAGGCTGTTTTACTCACAGACTCCCATATTCCGGAAAGATGGAATCCACCTTAACCACAATGGACAGCGACGCTTTTACAGGTCCTTGAGACATGCCATCATGTCAGCTGTTAGATCGGTAATCAAGGATCGGTCGTAGGGGAGTATTGCTAATTTTTATTTTTTTGGTATATTAGTTCATCATAAAACCTGTCTGTTGATAAGAAGTGTGGAAGGGAATAAAGCCAGTATAAATAATATGATATCATAGAATAGAATATTATAGCTTGTAGAGTCACTATATTCATAATATTATTTGTGTTATCATGAAGATAATAATTACGGTATAGTCTTTACAGAGACAATTAACTTAATTATTGTTGTCTGAGAGCCATTGGGCTATAGCAGAAATTTTATAAATTTTTATAAGCCATAAATAGTCTTTAGCAAAATTTAAAAGAAAAAAAAACAACAAAAAACTCCAAAGTGAAATATAAACAGACAATGATCACAATCACTTAATGTCTACCATTATAATGTTCAATTGTTTGAAACACTTTCTGTGCATATCACATTAAGCACAGATCTTTAACTTTATTCAAATTATTATGTTTGTTTTCTTTGAGCCATTGTGCTTAAGCACAGCTATATTTTCTGTGAGCCATTTAGCATTAGCACAGGTTTTTATATTTTCTGCAAGTCCTTAGGGCTTTAGCGCAGGCTTAAATAACATGTTTTCTGTGAGCCATTGAGCTTTAGCACAGGTTTTTATATTTTCTGCGAGTCCTTAGGGCTTTAGCGCAGGCTTAAATAACACGTTTTCTGTGAGCTATTGAGCTTTAGCACAGGTGTGTATATTTTCTGCGAGTCCTTAGGGCTTTAGAGCAGGCTTAAACAACATGTTTTTCTGTGAGCTATTGAGCTTTAGCACAGGTTCTTATATTTTCTGCGAGTCCTTAGGGCTTTAGCGCAGGCTTAAATAACTTGTTTTTCTGTGAGTCATTGGGCGTTAGCACAGGTTTTTATTTTTCTGCGAGTCTTGAGGGCTTTAGCGCAGGTTTTTTTTTTTTTTTTTTTTTTTTTTTTTTTTTTTTCCCTGTGAGCTTTTGAGCTTTAGCACAGGTTTTATTTTTCTGCGAGTCATTGAGGGCTTTAGCGCAGGTTTTTTTTTTCCCTGTGAGCTTTTGAGCTTTAGCACACAGGTTTTTATTTTTCTGCGAGTCATTGAGGGCTTTAGCGCAGGTTTTTATTTTACTGTGAGCTTTTGAGCTTTAGCACAGGATTTTATTTTTCTGCGAGTCATTGAGGGCTTTAGCGCAGGTTTTTTATTTTTCTGTGAGCTTTTGAGCTTTAGCACAGGTTTTATTTTTCTGCGAGTCATTGAGGGCTTTAGCGCAGGTTTTTTTTTTACTGTGAGCTTTTGAGCTTTAGCACAGGTTTTTATTTTTCTGCGAGTCATTGAGGGCTTTAGCGCAGATTTTTATTTTTCTGTGAGCTTTTGAGCTTTAGCACAGGTTTTTATTTTTCTGCGAGTCTTTAGGGCTTTAGCGCAGGTTTTTATTTTTCTGTGAGCTTTTGAGCTTTAGCACAGGTTTTTATTTTTCTGTGAGCTTTTGAGCTTTAGCACAAGTTTTTATAATTTCTGCGAGTCCTTAGGGCTTTAGCGCAGGCTTTAATAAATTGTTTTTGAGCAATTAGTCTTAAACATCATTCTAAAAAAAAAAAAAGTTATTAATGACTGGACCGCCATAAATTTATGTTTACTTACTTAATGTGTGAATATATCTTTTTAAATAGCATAAGCACTTAGGTTATGAAAGAGGAAGATAGAGAAATTGTCTGTCTGGCAGTAATTTGTCATGGTCATTAATGCCAGATGCAAGATGCCTTGGAAGTAAGTTAGGGTCATAAAACTTTGTTCATGCTTAATTCAGTACCCCTGCAGAGATATTGGTATCATCAAACAGGATAATAGTAACATTGAACTGTGAATTCTTTGATGTAGGCATTGATATACATTCTCATCCCTAAGATGTCCATGCTTTATTGTATTGCTAGCTAATTACTTTATCAGTATGGTTAAGCAAATGGAAGTAAAATGATCATAAACAATAAAAGATAAAAATAAATAATAATGATAATAAATATTTAAATACAAAAGTAAATAAATAAAAAAATGAATACATATTAAACAAGTGAACAAAGTATTAAAACTTAATACATATCTATATACAAATGTATGTATATATTTTGTTATATAAGTAAATAATTAAAAAAAAAAAGAATAATATAATAAAATATATATATATATATATATATATATATATAATAATAACAATAATAGATAAAAAAAAAAATATACATATATATATATATATATATATAAATGTTATTAATTAATAATAGCCAGAATTTTAATGGGTGGTATCTCTTATATGGCAACATGAAATTAAATTATTAAAAACATAAGCATATATTAATTAGGAATTAAATAAATTATGGATTTATTCTTATTAAGAAATTAAAGTGTCACTATTTTTAATTTAAATATTTGCGGCAAAGGCCATGCCTACAGTGTCATGTACCAGATTATCTTAATCTGGTACTATTATAATAGTAGTCAGTTCCTAATGAATTGATATTTAATGTTTCAGCGGCAAAGGCCATGCCTCCATGTCATGTACCAGATTATTATATTAATCTGGTACTATTATAATAGTAGTCAGTGTTTTTGATTTTGTTATGAATAACAAAACCTTAAATAAATAAAATATGGCAGTTTTATTATAATTATTATTATTTTATTTTCGTATCAACTGACCGTTATACTTCAATACAATTACTACCGACATACATATCCGCTATGTAAAACAACAGTTAAGGGAATATACCTTTGAAAATGAATTTATGTTTTTGTTTGAAAAACAAGGTACTTGTTCTCTCTCATTTATTTTACAGGAGAGCCTTGAAGAGAATCTACAAACTTTGCTTACAGCTACTAGTAAATACAAAATTATGGAAGTACCAGTGTACGAGATTATACCACAAAAACATTAAAGAAGGACATCCACATACAGGGAATAATTAGTTGTTATAAAGGAAATAAAACCTGAACATGACCACAAACAATCTGACGGATGGAACACTTAGATGACTGTTCTTACATTCCAGCATTTGAAAAAAAAAACAAAAAAAAAAAACGATTTCTTCAAAAATAAAACTGATGCAAAAACAAACCGACTCCAAATATTTCAATTTTTTAACATTTCTTGAGTGTGAACCATTTCATAAATCTTTCATATAAGTACATGATAAAATACATGAGGCACCTTGAGGAGTTTGACAATTTTACATATCATGTATACAATATCATTGGTGAGACTTTCTGGATTTTGATTACAACTTTAAGACACTGACACCTGATCTGTGATATCTTGTGAACTTTACCCACTGCTACCATATTGGGGTGTATGGTAATAAGTAGACAATTCATTTAGACATAAATTTAAAAGTCGAAAGAGTATTAATAACACACCTTTTTTTTATACTGACAAACTCATATTTTATAGTGACTGATTGTCATAATAACATAATAACAATTTAGTTAAATTTCAACAAATGAATTTTTTTTGTAATATTAATTATTTGTTGGAAGTTCTCGTTGCGATATCGGCTACAAGTTACATGCAAGTTTGATAATTTACATAATTTAGCATATACCATTGCCTGCCTGCAATGCAGAAATGATAATCATTACAATGTTACATAACACTGCTGATAGGACTATTGAACACATGCAATGTTAGTTAATAGGTAATCAATATCACTGTAGTGTAGCGTAGTTTAAGTACCTGTGTTAATTAATACCACAAATCGTAAAAGTAACAAATCGTATGGATGATTTTATAGGCATTTAATAGGTCCATTTGTTAGACTTATCAATCTGAAACTTACTTCTGAAGCATTTAAAGAATTATATTCATTTAATTCAGTACAACTGAATTTATAAGATGGTAACGATTATGAAAAATTACAATCCTAGCGTGTGTTTATTATTAACGTCGAAAGTGTTATTTACATTATATGTTATTCATTTAATCACGAGTTTCTTTATAAATTTTAGAAATACTATACATTGTTATTTTAACACATATTTGTTGATAAATAAATGTGTTGTTTTATTTACGACACCATTTAAACATATTGTGATGTATTCTAAGTATATTAGCAATAATATGCGTTATTGACGTTAAAACATTCCCTAAATTGACTACGTATGTAACACAGTGATATTGTGTCTATAACACATTTCTAATTTGCAGCATCATTGTGTATGTTAAATATGAGATGCTAGAATGAAAGATATAACTTTTTGGTTGAAATTGATTTAATTTGACAACATTGTCAAGATTTATGCATTAACGATTTACAAGTTAATAGATTTTAATCTAATAGAGTGAATATGTGAGCATTACGATAATCCCAGTTTACGACACTAGTTTAACATATGGGGGTGTATATTAACTACATGTATGTGTTGTTTAAATATTAATTATAATGTATACATTAATTATAAAATTTTATTGTATTTTATTTTCAAACTATGCATCCTGTACCTAATAAATATGTTGTTATGAGACAGTACTTGTTTAGATATTAGTTTAACATATTGGGGCGTATGTTAAATATGTAGTGTTTAAATGTTAATTTTAACTTGTAAATTGAATTAACAATTACCTAAAGTTTGTATGTTCTTTTCGAACTATGCATTCACTTAAGGAATAAAATGTCTTAATAAATTAAATCACAGTTAGACTAGTTTAACATATTGAAGTACATGTATATGTTAACTATATATTGCTGAAATGTTAATTATAGCTTATATATTGAATTTAATTTATCAGTTTAACAAATCAAAATGTTTTTGTAGTTTAACGCACAAGAGTGATAATAAACTATGTATAAATAACACGTTAATCCTAACTTTATTTTGAACTTCATGTTTACTTAAGAACAGTTTGTGATAAATATACATTGATAAGATGAGATAAGATAAGATCTGTTTATAGTGACTCTAATTTTAACATTCTTGGTTTTATACTAATAGTGATAGTAAGTGTATTTTTATATGTATATACTTTTATATGTAGACAACAAGATTTTTCATAATTATCTATATTTTTGTCTGTAAATTGTAAAGTAATCTTTATGTCACTATTCGTTTTATTAGTAACCATCACCAATTTCTTAAAGATATGTATTTCAAGCTTATACTGTAACGTTAATTAATCTGTTCTATATGTCTAGAATTTACAACTGATTATTTTATATGTCTGAAATATATACAACTGTATATTTCTTTGATCTTATGACAGCACAATAACAGCAGGAGGCGCGCAAATCGTACACTTTTGGACTTTTACCTATATAAGTTTCCTTTTGTTTTTGTTTTACTTTCTAATTTTGCATATTATCATTTTGTACTCAAAATGCATTAACTTAACTTTTATGTTTAGCAGCCTACTTACTTGAAGTAAAGGGTTTGTAAAATATTTTTCAAGGATGTAGCCCTACATCAAGTGGTACTAGACACAAGATAAAAGGGCACAGGTTTCCAGACTATGGTTTTTCCTGGGCGAGTCGACCACGATTTGAAAAATATTTATGATCAGTAGTTTATATGATATATACAATATCTTTATATACAATATTATATATACAATATCTATATTTTTACATACATGTGTAAATGTGGGTGTTTTTGTTGTCCAACTTTGTGTCATTTTTATAAAGTTTGTTACAATTGTTGGTTTTTGTTGTTCGACTTTGTGTCATCTATTATAATGTTTACTACAATTGTTTTCTATATAAAAGCGTATTTGGAGTTTATTGGTTAATCTTTTGATTATATCATAATCTATTATTAGACAATAAAGACGGCCGGTATCATGCTGAACATTGTTTATAATGATGCAAAGACTTTATTGTTAACTAATTTAAAGACTTTTAGTTGCTGGTGTAATCTGGACCAATCCATTATTAAAATTGTTAATACCATTATTAAAATTGTTAATATTTTTGTGGCATATCGATCCTGGCAGTCAACACAAAATGTCAACATTTTGATTTGTACATAATGAACATCACTTGCTTGGGCTGGTGACAATAGTTATAATATTTTGTGTATATGTATTCGGGTCACTTGCTGGGGCTTGTGACAAAGGATATGTTTGATTATTATTTCATTAAATATCATAGGTTGGTTAGCTTCAGTTAAAAAAAAGAAATAATAATAAAAAAAAAAAAAATAATAATACCATTAACCAATTTTTATACCTTCGGGAATTCTCTGTTAAATAAGCCCTTTATTGGTTAAAGTTTCAAGATCATTAACCTTGGTCTTCTCTCCTATGCAGTGAAATGTGGGGAAAAGCTAGTCTAATTCTAGCTTTTATGGCGTTTTTCTTACGAAACCCTCACATTTCTTACTATTATAGTAGAACTCGATTAATTATTATTCCTACATGTGTATTTTCTATATTGTATTAATTTGCATAATATTGATGTATGTACTATTCTTTGCACATGTTTAAGTATTGTTGGTTAAAACAATAAACAGAGGCCATACCTTATAGTATGGTATGGCCATTAAACACAATTTGATAGTTTGTTATTCCTCGCGTGGCGGTTCATAAATATAAGCTATGCCGAATAGCATCAGCGAACTTTATGCGCCGCCACGGGAGGTACGGGTTTTAGCCGTTCGTAGAGACGGCTGAACGGATAATAGCCCTACATAAAATCGTCTTGAACCAGTTAGCAATTACTAAGAAGCGTAGAAAGAGGAAGCAAACATTTTACCCTCCTCCACCCCCTTCACCACAACAAAATTTTAAGGGTCTCAGTGTAACCCACATATTTCAGTGATTGTTAGAAAGATAGGCAGTTTTTACTTTTTTATACATGCAATACTTTCTGTAACACTTGTAATGTTAATGATTATGTAAGGGGGTGTTTTTCTTATGAACCCTTCGCATTTATTACTATTATAGTAGAATTCGATTTATTATTAATTCTACATGCGTATTTTCTATATTGTATTAATTTGCATAATATTGATGTATGTCCTATTCTTTGCACATGTTTCAGTGCGTTTTTCTTACAAAACCCTCACATTTCTTACTATTATAGTAGAACTCGATTAATTATTATTCCTACATGTGTATTTTCTATATTGTATTAATTTGCATAATATTGATGTATGTACTATTCTTTGCACATGTTTAAGTATTGTTGGTTAAAACAATAAACAGAGGCCATACCTTATAGTATGGTATGGCCATTAAACACACAGAGATCATGGAAATTACAACATCTATCCTCAGCGCAAAAACTTTTGGCATTAGTTGTCCCGTAGGACAAAAACAAACACCAGCAAATACATGTATAATAACATTGAGATTGAACGTCTTTTTTCTTCTAATAGCGCATACATTTAATGGAGCAAATAAAAACACTTCTTGCAAGCTTTCCAACATAAGCGAATAATATGCATATAAATTATGTTGGCTTCTATGGTCTATAAGTATTACTAAAAATATTCTGAAAAAAAATGTGATTAGAAAGTATAGATAAGTCCTATAGTTTGTAATTAATATTTTTGTCACGCGTTTGTAAAAATAATCTGCTTCTGTTTTCAGGTTCACGACATTTTAGTTCGACCGACGGAGTGCCCATACTAAAGGAGAAATAGTTTAATGAATTATTGAAACTAAAACTATGTCTCCATGTTATTGATGGAAATAAATACATCAGAATCAATGGTTTTTCGTTTCGTTTGTTTTAGCACCAGCTAAATATTTGACATTTTACATCTGATTACAAATGTTTATACCTTGATATCACTACAGTAATAGTTATAGTACATATTAAAACGAGTTAGTTACGAGGATATAACACTGGCTGGGGCGACATCAAGGGATGTTTCTGCTAAAAAATGGCGAGGCCGTTAGGCAATAACAATAAATGCAACGTCATCTCACATTATCATAGCCCGACAAAAAGGTACATTAAAGTGGATTGGTCTACAATAGATACGTTTTCTATAAGAATTTCAAATATTGATGAAACCAATAGAAATATATTATTTGGATATTCTTATGAAATATTTCTGTAACACCAAATGTTGATATAGTTCTATAGGGTGATTTTGAATGAACATATATATGATGACTAACACTATTGTACTAGAACACTATTATCTGCTATATATTGATATATCATATCGATTCATGTACATGTATCTTACATGTACCAACAACATCCATATATAATTTTTCGTGGTTTGTCTTCACGTATGATACTGAATAATACCAACATACTTATTTATTTAAACAGTTCTTCCATTACAGACCAGTTCCCTTTAACCTGGGTTCTTTGGGATT
Source organism: Ruditapes philippinarum (assembly GCF_026571515.1). Taxonomy (NCBI): domain Eukaryota; kingdom Metazoa; phylum Mollusca; class Bivalvia; order Venerida; family Veneridae; genus Ruditapes; species Ruditapes philippinarum. Next base: position 31,190 of record NW_026863608.1, read on the forward strand.
TGATATGCTAACGCCGCTACAGTTTCTGCACAAGAACTTCTCAGGAAACTGTTTTACAATGGGAGACACAACCTGCTGTCCAGATAGGACCTAATCTATCATCTTACTCTGCTTACATAAGGTCCGTAGAACATAGTACATAGAATGCCACAGATCTCTACTTTACATTTTATTTTTCCTTACTTAAGGTGACAACGGAGTCAATTATCACTGAAAATACCTAAAATGAGATTTTTTGCTTAGTAGATTTATCCATCTTTTCTGAACACATTCGTGATTTAATTTTGGAAGCAGTTAGTCCAAAAAATGTGTTTTTAAACGTTTTAAAACGGTACCTGTACCATTTTTATCTGCTATTCGCATAACCTGTCAATTATCGATAACGCTCCGCCCCCTGTTGAGGCATCAATGAGGGAAATGGGACCGGTCCATACTGGTCCATACTACTCGTAAATTCATGTATCGTACAAATACCGAATGTCGTCTTCCTTTTATTTAGCCTTTTTTATAAAATAAGAAATTGTCGGTCAATGTACGTAACATAATCTATGAAACATAAATAATTAAGCATAGCGGCAAATCGCACGACCACGGGGTTGATTAAAAATATATTTGCTAAAATATCCATAATGTGTGAAAATAATTTGTCTGTCCCGTTAATCTGATAGATATTACATTGAGTTTATGGACTTTTGTACGGATTCAAGGGATTGCTTTACATTCAACCTCGTTTTCTAACAATGTCAAGTAAAACAACAACAAAAACAGACAACATTTTTTCATGTGAACGCCTATATGACTTGTGGTAAGGTGTCCCTGACAAATTTCTAAACCATTTTAGGTTGTCTAAGGATGATTATTTCTCTATGAATCAATAAAAAAAAGATAATAAAATATATTATCTGTGAATGCTTTGAATAAATTGTTCGCCAGTAAATTGAACACAGTACTAATAAACCTGGGACAAAGTATGGAATTTATTGTATATCCCAGTAGAAACTGGATCTCTATGCTGTGCTTAGATGCATAGATGATATTCATGATAATAGAAGCCAAGAAGGTCAGATCATAATGATCGAGTGATACCTTTTACTTCTATTAAAATATTTGAAACATTTATATCAATTTGGAGGAAAAAATATATAATATCCCGTTCTTATTTGTACATCTACCATGGACTTTAAAAGACCGTCAGAAGCTCAGTTTTTTGTTATTTTAATTTATATTTTAACAGAATTTCATAAACGAATACACAGAGTGACACGGGTATAATATAATAATAATGCTGATGATAATAATAATAAACTTCAAAATACTCCGCTAGCGGTGCGCAAATACGTTCCATTTCCCCCCACCGAGTGCCTCAAATTTTACCGAGAGTCACGTGACATGTGCGAGCGATACCAGACGGACGGTAAATCACGTTATAACGGAAAGTGTCTGTTGTCACCTTAACAAGTTACTTTATATAGCTTCAGTTGATAAGGACTTAAGTTGATCAGGACATTGAAATATGTTGTGTTAATTGCATAGAAATGAAAAGCTTCAAGGCTTTCAGTGTCTATCACAGTAATTGGTTTCGTTCGTAAACACTTGAGAATTAAACAAAACTGACAAAAGCCGAAGTTCCAAGAGGCACAAAACTGGGGTAAGTATCTCGAAGCTATCGTTATATTTGCGTTTACGAACGTGCTAACGATTGACGGAGGGTTGGTTAACGAGAGACTAGCGCGGGTATCTCGAAAGCAGTAGTTAAGCAATCGTTCGTTGCTTACTCGTTAGTTATTAACGATTGTGTTGTGTTATCATTTGAATACATGTACCGCGAAAATTGTGTACAGCTCTTGTTTATATTCACCGAATCATTAGTTTGCGTAGACAAAGGTGAATATAAGGTTACGATCATGCTAAACCGGAACACAATCACACGACACATGCAGGATCCGCCGGTCTGTCGTCTAACAATATAGACTTGTTTTGCGATGAAAATCCCGATTGCCTTGATAATATCAATTGTGATAGTGGTAAACCTACGAAAACGGTTCCTTAAAAAAAAGAGAACAGTCATTAGAACTACCCCTGTTGAAAGTTCCAATGAAACACTACAGGCGTGATTTAAAATGAGGGGCGGGGCGGGAACTTAACATAGAAACTGCAATACTAGAAACAGAGGAAAAACGACTGTATATAGAACCGCAGAGACTGAAGATTTAGCAGCAGCGGCTGCCAGTGTAGTCAGATATTTTAAACACTTAACATAGTTAAAGCCAACATTCTGGCGGAGCTACTTCTCAATACCAGTCAAAAAATCTGGGGGCAGATAACCATCCCTCATTCTTCAGGCTATAGCAACATGTTGTTTTAGGGTGTAAGTATACTGTCAATATTCAAATTTGAAAATGTTGCTTTCATTGTTGCTCTCCGTTTGAGTGAAATATGGACTATATTTTCACGAAACATAATAAAATTTTACCCTTTAGACAAACATATGTACAACAACTCTTTCTAAAATCCCACTTGCTACACAGCTGCAAAGACGCCATGCGCATTACAATGACGTCATAAGCATAAATATATGTTAAATATGTAAAGTCGATTTTCATTGGATAATCATGACGTTTATATTATTAGTTATAAAGATTATTGACAGGTAATATTGCCCTATATAAACGACTGTTTGGAAATATAACCCGACCCGCTAGGCGATGGTTATATTGCCTACAACCATTTAACATGTCAGGAATATTTATAACGAATTTATAAAACCGCGAACTTCCCTTTTTTTGAGAAAAAAAGTGAGATTTCTTAGAAAATTGCCAGAAACAGTGTATATAAAACTATAAAAATGTCACGATTCTCCAATGAAAAGTGACGTGACAAACGTGCAGTATTATAAAATCTTAAATAATACTGCACGTTTGTTACTGCAAGTTTGGTACGTCAATTTTAATTGGCGTTTATATAGATTATATACACAGCTGCTGTCAATTTATCAAGAAATCTCTCTTTTTTCTGCAGTATTGTAAATTCGTTATAAAGATTTTTAACAGGATATATGGCTGATATAATTTTGTTTGCAATATAATTCTCACTTGGCGGCTCAGGTTATCGTTTATATACGGCCATATAACCTGTCAAAAATCTGTATTACTAAAAATATACATGCAGGGGGTCGAACGTATAGCGGTGCGATACTCCTTTAAGCGAGGTGAATTCATGCGATACGCCCTAATGGCGAACGGGAGCGAAAACGAAAGTGGGTATGAGCTTCTTTTTTCCAAATATTTGTTTTCTATTGTAATTTTTTGAAGAATAGCATTGTGCATGCTGATCAAAACTTATAATTGTGCATGATTGTCAAAATAAAATACTAAATTTTATAGAATTGAGGAAGTTATTGAGGTATTTGTTGCTGCAAATTCAATCGTCAACCTGATATGCACATGCAAACGAATAATGTATCAGTCGTTTTAAAACGAGATATTTGATTAGTTTAAGTCCCAACATGTTTATTTTTGAAAACAAAACGATATACAAGAGTAGTTTTCCATATCTATCCGAAAATATATAAAATATTTCCAGTTTTTTTACTGTACGCCTAATAGTTGGTCCAATAAACCAACTGTACGCACAAATGTTGGTATGTTTTTCTGTAGCAACTTCCTCCATGTCCTCATTACAGTACATTCTTATTCAATTTTGATGAAAAATCAAGTTTTGAGTTTGTATGTTAATTATATGAAAACCACAGTGTCAATTAAAACAACAGTGTCAATTAATGTATTATACTATAGTATAGTTAATTTAAACATTCTTTTCCCACAAAGGTTAATCATTAAAATGAGATAAGTTATGCACAGAAATTTGAAATTCTATCAAGTAATCAATAGTCACGATAATATTCGTTTTGTTTCTTCCATTTTTTTTACAATGGAACTTGAAATTAAAAAAAAAATACTGGTTTGATTTCCTCTATGGATTGGATGTTATATATTATATACAGAGCACACCATTGTATTTCAGTAATTCTGATGTTTGTCATTAGCTCTGTCGCTTTGAATATATAATTATACTACTCCATAACCAGTGTATATATAACAGCTTTGTGTATTTGCTTATGAAAGCATTCATACTTTTAGTGATTTAACATATCTGCCAGTAGTTTTACTTTCAAAACTGGCTTTCTCTGCAACATTTAATGTATAGCATAACCCCTAACTTTTTTGTAAATATTCATTTCCACTAGGAGTTACTCTTATTGTTAAAACAAGTGTACCAAGAGATTTGTACTGTTACAGGCCAACAGCACTTTTTAACAGTATAAAATCTGGGCAAGTGTTTTTTTATGTGAATAAAAGTATAATAGATAACAGTATCTGTTCGGGAAATAAAATAAATAACCCACAAGCGTTTGTGAGTAACAGTAAAAATATCAACCCTCTTAAAAAACTGTTTCCCTCGGCTAACACCTTGGCTAACAGTATTTTCCATGGGATGATATTTTAACTGTAACCCACAAACCCATGGTTATTTATATACTACTCCATAAGCAGTGTGACTCAATCTAATATTATATACTCAAAAGCTTTTTTGTTTATTTGCACATGTGTCAGCATTTGTACTTGTGGTACTTAATTACCTATCTGGCAGTAGATTTGTTCGTTAATCAATTTGTAATGTTTTAATTGCTCTGCAACATTTACAACTGTGTATTTGCACATGTGAGCATCAGCTGTTCCTAAGAAAGACACTGAGCTGTTTGGTGTCCAATGACAGACTGAATTTTGAAATTGTAGCTTTGTGTTTTTTCCTGACAGGCCACAATTATGTGCACTACAAAAATAGCCTGTTCTAAGCAAGATTTTAGAAAAGAATTTTACCACCTAAAGATTTTTACCACCTGGTTCTCAGTCTCTATCTCTAGAACAGCAGTGAAATGTACTTTCAATGTAGTTTATAGGTTGTTTGAAATGTTCAATTCTATTTATAATATGAAAAAACTATCAGTTTGACAGCAGCATGTACAAACGATCTTAGAACCTCATGAAGTAAAACAGCCCTTATTTCACATATTAACTGCTATTTTTCTGAAATGTTCTGCTTTGAAAGTGAGTTAATTTATACAAGATTTCTTAATTCGTTTCTTAAATTCATTCTTACATATTTTGGTCAAATTCCTACTTTTTATCTAAGATCTTAGAGTAAAGGTTACTTCTTTCCAACTCCTAATTATCACAGGGTAATTATTATTAATTATTCAAACACCTATATAGATGGTTATACAAAACTTTTATTTCAAGTAAATCTTTAAGGAAAGAAGAAGATTTCAGAATTCCGGAAATGGGCAAATATATGGTAGATATTTTAGTATAATCATAGGAAAACATGTACAGCAGATGTGATAATGAAAAATATCGAACCTTTAACAGCGTACAGTTATTTTATCGCACCAAAATTCAGCGTACACTTAAATATTTTGACCAGTAAGCGTCTATGTATATCGGAGCACAAAGGTACTTGCTATGCAACTCAATTATGATTACTCTTATAGAATAAAGAAGAAAAAGAAATTAACTATATTAATATAAGCTTGCATTAAGCGATTTTATTCACCGACCCAAAATTAGTTTCCGTCAGTTTACCTTCAATAACATTTTTAGTTATGAATTTAGGCCTCTGTAATTTTGATGAAATGTCTGTCGGTCCTATCTTCACATCCTCAATACAAAATATGCAATTGTAATCAAAGATTTATGAAATACTTAATAAAAAACACTCACTCTGACGTGTGTTTACATAGGTAAATCCGCCATTAGGGCGTATCGCATAAAATCACCTCGCTTAAAGGAGTATCGCACCGCTATACGTTCGACCCCCTGACATGGCTGCTGTTAATTAATATGGATAAATTTTCATTTTGTTTTAAACAAAGGATGTTTGCTGTATAATAAATTAAAATATAACGAGTTAAATTATAACAACTGGTGTTCGCGAGTGAAATATTTGTTGACTATGAAATGATAAACAAACAACATTTCTATATATTACATCCCTTTTTGTGGTACCCGTTTTTTGCAGCTGACGTAACGCACTTTTCTTCATGGTGTAATTAAAACGTCACAGTTTACTTTTCGAAATATAATTCTGTAACAAGTTTGAATTTTGTTGAATTTTCAGCATGATGTATGCATATATTTATTTATATTTTCTTGTGCAAAATTACACATTACGGAGATTATTCCTTTCGCTGTTTAAGTTATGATATGTTTTTTTTTCATCCGCATTCAAATATAAGTCTTAAATTAAACTGTAAAGAACCTTTACTGTTTACATATGTTTGATATGTGAGAAAAATTTTGTTTGTTTGGATTTTTACGGGTCGTCAACACATAACTGGCCATATCGTGCCGAATGCTATAATAGGCTTAAAATGTTATGTAAAACTTTGTAAATGACAATAAAAATGAGCCAATTAGATCCAAGAATACAAGTTTATCTCTTTCAAATAATCAATGATATTTTTTATGGAATTGTATTAAAGAGTTCTTTGAGTGAATTTACACAATAAAATCTATTACGGGCCTGTGAAAATTCATGAGAAAAAGAAATACAATACTATATTTATGTCGGTTCATCATTTTTTATCAATAAAATGATATAATTCTCATTTTTTATGTACTTTAAAATCGCACCTTTCTTACTTTTGTATCAAAATGATAGTAACGAGAGCCTTACGACACCCTCTAGGCATCCGTTAATAATTGGACATGTTAACGATTATTCGTTAATTACGAGAGCGTCGAGATAGCGGTGAAAACCTTAACGAGAGGTATACGATAGTCGTTATGCTAACGATAGCTTCGAGATACTAACCCCTGTTCCGTTAATTTGTAGTCGTAAAATTGTTCTACTTATATTTTTGCATAAAATCTGCGCAAGCAGGTCATCACGTAACCGCGCGCCTTTATAGCATTTTTTTATGCGTGACTCAATATAGCTTATATACGGAAGAGCATTAGTGCCAAGTGTATGTTTTTTATTAACTCGAAATTTCGAGTTACTAACTCGAAATTTCGACTAACTAACCCGAAATTTCGACTTAATAACTCGAAATTTCGACATACTAACTCGAAATTTCGAGTTACTTATCTCGAAATTTCGACTTAATAACTCGAAATTTCGACTTACTAACTCGAAATTTCGAGTTACTTATCTCGAAATTTCGAGTTACTTATCTCGAAATTTCGAGTTACTCACTCGAAATTTCGACTTACTAACCCGAAATTTCGACTTATTAACTCGAAATTTCGACATACTAACTCGAAATTTCGAGTTAATAAGTCGAAATTTCGGGTTAGTTAGTCGAAATTTCGACTAAGTAACTCGAAATTTCGACTAAGTAACTCGAAATTTCGACTAACATTGCACGACTTTTATTGGTTGCCGGTGAAAGCAAGGATTGAATTCAAGATACTTTCTTTAGTGTGTAGCTGTTGCACATTGAAAGAGCACCTTTAACATTTATTTGACAGAGCAATTTAATAGGGTCAAATTGTCCATATGTTTCGCTTATTGTGGAGGGGGCGGGGGTGTAAAATCACACTTTCCACATTTCCGTGTTAACCGGATGTTTCTTTTTCTTAAGCACACATACAACCATCATGTGGAGAAACAACAAGTCCAAAACCTACCCTATTGTAAACTGTGCAATATCATGTGTTAAATAAGTTTTAAATGGCGTGTATACGCCAGTTAGTCTGTCACGTTTCTTTATACTAATAATGTTTTTGTAACATTATTCATTATTTACTAATACTTTGATTCATATTGTGTTGATAAAAGTTGATAAAAGTGGAGCTTGTTGTTATATATATGATTGGAATAATATAAAAGCATCCGATTTTACAAGAAATATAGTCAGTCCAACAATTTTGACAAAGGCCTCAGCACGCCCTATTTTGGCCACGCCGCGATACTTTCCTCAGATGTCCCACACGTGAAGTATAGGAGCGTTTTATTCACAGGGATGAGAAGAATATGATTAGCGAAAAGATATGTTCGAACAGATAAAACGTGTGAAGAACGCCTGAACGTACAAATTAAAGGAAGCCTTGTGTTTTTTTAGGTCGGATGTGTACATGCCATTACTAAGTTTAAGTTTCATTTCAAAAGTTTTTGTCCAGGCACCCGTTCTTCCATCTCCATCGTTCAACGGCACTCCCTACGATATCTTATATCATCTAACTAATAACTTTACCATTCTTGTAATGTTAATAAGTCGAAATTTCGAGTTACTAAGTCGAAATTTCGAGTTACTAAATCGAAATTTCGAGTTACTAAGTCGAAATTTCGAGATAAGTAACTCGAAATTTCGAGTTAGTATGTCGAAATTTCGAGTAAATAAGTCGAAATTTCGGGTTAGTAAGTCGAAATTTCGAGTTACTAAGTCGAAATTTCGAGATAAGTAACTCGAAATTTCGAGTTAGTAAGTCGAAATTTCGAGATAGTAAGTCGAAATTTCGGGTTAGTTACTCGAAATTTCGAGATAAGTAACTCGAAATTTCGAGTTAGTAAGTCGAACTATCTCGAAATTTCGAGTTACTAACTCGAAATTTCGAGTTAATAAAAAACATACACCTGGCACTAATGCTCTTCCGTACTTATAAGCTTGTAAGTATCATTATCAAAACATAACTGTCAAATGGCGTCACACTAGCACGTGGAAAACACGACAAAATGATTTCTTTATAGATAATGATGATATTACTAAACGCGACATTGCTGAATTTATGCATGAATAGCGCTAATGCATATAACATCCCTAATGGCTTTAAATGCGTCCTCGGTTTTCTGCAGATTTTAATGCACGAGAAAAAAAAAGACACATAACCTTTATTAATGCCTTTTTGAAATATAATTACATGTAATAATGTGTGGTCAATTTTCTATTTACATCAAGAACGAAGTTTATTGGTTTGTTCACTACAGGCAGCTTTTTACACTTTTAAAAACTACATACAGCTACTATATGCTGCTATCTTTATCACTTCTACTACTACTGCTGCTGCTGCTGTTACTACAACTACTTCTAAAACAAATACTAACATTATTTACTCTTATACTACTAAATAGTCTTACTGCGACGTACTTCTATTACTACTTCTTCTTCTGTTGCTGCTGCTGCTACTCCTTCTTCTGCTGTGAATTCTTACTACTACTACTGCTGCTGCTGCTACTGCTTCTGCTACTGCTGCTACTACTACTACTACTACTAACTACTACTACTTACTACTACTACTAACTACTACTACTTACTAAGCTGCTGCTGCTGCTACTGCTACTGCTACTGCTGCTGCTACTGCTACTGCTACTGCTACTGCTACTGCTACTGCTACTGCTACTGCTACTACTACTACTACTACTACTACTACTACTTACTACGCTGCTGCATCTTCTTCCACGGCTGCTACTTTTACTACTACAACTTACTATTACTACTTATTATTATTTCTACTTACTGCATAACAACAAAATGGCCCTGATGAATAACAGGAAGACAATAACTCATTATATAATTTGTTTTACCAAATACAAGGACAATAATCTGAAATAGCATACAAGAGACTCTTACAGTTTTCAGTGGGTCTACTTTCTGTATCAAATTTCCCTGAGGACATGTGACACTTTATCCCACTTTTAAATGAAATTTTGGATTCAATAGTGTTAAACTGTTTTGCAAATAAGTAAGTAATTTTCATTTTTTATTGCAAATAAGAGTTTTAAAGGTCATTTATATATATATTTTTAATTGTTTACTTCAAAGTGTACACAAGTAATTTCAGTCTAACATAGAATATTTCAATATTTACTGAGAATTTTTTTTATAATTACACTTTTATATCAAAAACACAGGAACTTGAAATTCATCAGATAACCAATATTAATGATAATATCCAAATATACCCCAATATACTATAATTAAATATATAATATGGGGGGTATATTTTGCATATTATCGTTAATATTGATAGAATTTCAAGTTCCTGTGATCATAAATAACAGAATTTATCACTCTATCTGCTATAAAGTTTTGAAGTCAGTATTCTCTTTTTAAAATTGAAGCTCTATTTTATTCCAGAATGTTTCACATTCCTGATCATTATCATGATTTATCGTTGAAATTATCGGAAGTTCTTGATGATATCGGAGTAAATGAAACAATGATTATGAAATGGAGAAAGTCACTGCTACTGTCTGAAACAATGGAAACTATAGCATACAACAGTGTTTTAAGGAAGTCAAAATACATGTTTGGAAGTCTCTCAGAGGGAACAACAACAGTAGGAATCCATTCTGACTCGGATTCTTTATGTAGTGATAATGATTGGAATGTCATACAAGACTATACTGAGTGGCAACCTGGCTTAACAAATCTACTGATGATTCAAAATGAGAATACATCTCCGGGCTATTGTTTTCTTCAAGTGCTCAGAAATGATGTACCTGTGCCTTATACACGTGTCGAAAATGAACACTGTGTTAAAGTTTCTAGCGACACAGTATTGGTAAAAAATACTGTGACACATGTACCTGACTCATTTAAACATGGTCCAGCCTGGGTAAAACAAGGGGCAGGCGTTGTCAGAGATTCAGACCTTGTTCTAGCCTACCATTGTAAATCTTGGCCAAAAGAAGCTAGACAATGGTTACATAGAGGTGATTCGAATGTCTGGCCAACATCAGAAATAAAGAGATTTGCAGAGAAAAACGGGTGCTTTGTTGTTCCAGTCGCAAGTAAGCTCGGTCACAGCGAGACACTCGAGTGGAGAATTTCCACTTCGTTAGCTGAACGAAGTTTGATGTATAGTTTAAATATCACACAAATAAGATGTTATATATTGATGAAAATGATACTTAAAACGTATATCAACTTACAAGGTGAAAGCCATCTCTCAAGCTTCATGTGTAAAACAGTTCTCCTGTATTGTATAGAAAATACGGAACACAATCTATGGAAGAATTTCAATTTATTGAAATGTCTATCATACTGTTTACATAGATTGTACACTAGTTTAATAGATAGTAATTGTCCACATTTCATTATACCTGGAAACAATCTGATGGCAGGAAAACTTTCCATTGTAGTCAAACGTAAACTGCTAGACAAACTAAGTGATATATTGCAGAGTAATGGACATGCATTGTTTGGGATACGGCTGGATGACCTTGGTACAAGACTCCAGACCAAACTGAACATGTTACGTCATCTTGCCCAGCCTTCTTATGCTACACATTATGAAATATTAGTAAAAAATGTGTCTTCTCAAATACTGCTTACACCTCAAAATATCAATCAAATGCATAATATTGTTTTGATGAAGTCTTTGAATAACTCACCAGCAACAATACGGCAGATTTTACTCCGATATCTTCAAAATTATACAGCAGTCTACAGAGAGGGCAATACATTAGAACAATTAGCAGTTAGCGTTCTGGTACCTTCCATATGTTCATGTTTGGGAACCATTATAGCATCTTTAGATCTTCAATCAAACAATGGAGTATCATCTGAAGCATTTGACTGGTTATATTGCGGTGTAAATTCTGATGTTTCTGCAGGAAGTCTGAAATTAGCATCTGTTTTTTATTGTATGGGAGATATGGTAAGAACAGAAATTATTCTACGAGAAACTACAAGAAAGTACGACTTTTATGATGTTCAACCATCTTGCGGCTGTTACACTTCTCTTTCTTGTGAAGTTAAAAGAGAGTTTTTAGAAGTTACATATTTTAAAGATATAGCAAGTGGTGTTAGAGAAAATACAGCATTTTGTGTCAAGTTTACACCTGCTGAAATAAACTGCATTCCTCGTGAACTACAATATGAAATGTTCAGATCAACTAGGGAAGACTTGTTACAAAGAAAGAAGAGTGAAGACTATTGGATGGATTGGGCAGTAGTAGATTCTTCCCCTTACCTCTATTTTCTGAAATACAAGACTTATGGCCGACTACAGAGACATGCCGATCAACAAGAAGCACTAAATAACCTTATGAGAATCATAGAGACAGAAAGTGCGGTCCTTGTGCACAAAGAAACAGCACTGAATCTATTGGGGCAGTGCATGGAAATGGAAAATAGAATTCAAGATGCCCTGCTTTGCTACTCTAGCTCACTTAAAGTCAGGAAGAGAAATAATGTAGCAAATATTCATTTATGTAGATTGTCTGCAAAAATTGTGAACCGTGTTGGACAATAAGTATACATGTAGTATATAGATGATATTGAATGAGTGTAAGTTCAATACTGAATGAAACGATACTGAATTTATTGCGGGAGTTGAATAAAATCATATTATGCGAGCCTCTGGCGAGCACAATATTATTTTATTCAACAAGTTCAGTAAATTCAGTAATGAACTTTAAACGAATTCAATATTCTATTTATCACATACCCAAAATAAAGGCCGTTTAAAGTGAAAAAGAGTCATTTTTCATTGATGGGCCTATAGTATAACGCTAACATCAAGCGCTTGTCTACACTTTGTTTGCATAACGCAAATGACGTCAGTTAAAATATATGCATGTCCGTGCAGTACCGTTTTTACTGAGCCGCAAAATCGAGACTGGTATGTGATAAAATGCATTCTTATTTGTGAACACATTCTAAAATGCCTTGTTTTGATCACTCTTCTTGCCAATATCAGAAATACAAATACTAGTAGTGTGAAGAGGTGATCGCTCGAGAAAAATACAACCAACTCTGTTTGATTGAGTTCATGGTAGGGAATGAAAACTGCAATATCTCTAACACCCTCTAGCACCATCTTTTTCTGTAAAAATACTTTCAGTTTCAGAATTGCCAATATAGTATCAATGATTCAAATGGACCAGAAAAAAAATTTGGCAGCTGTTACATAATACTTAATACCTTTTGTTCTGCGTAAAAAAGTACAGTGCAATCTTCCCTAACGTTCACCTCTCATCAACAGTCATCTCTCTACAACAGCCAGTTCCAATAATAATGTGAAATTATTGATCATCCAAATAGCAAAGTCTAAACAAAGTAGTATTTTGACTTCCATACAAAATACTTAATCATTATAACTATACTATAATGCAATCAAGAAACTGAAGGAAAATATGGTTGAGATAATTGGCTAATGAATATCGTTTTTGAAACTATAACATGGTACGAAAAATAAAAAGTTTTTTTTTAAAAAAGAAATTAATGTATTTTAAGGACATAATAGGCCTTTAAGGTAAGTAAAATACGTGAATTTAATGATGATAATATATTGTAAACAGTTTTCCTTTATATTTTCTTTCGATCCGTAATTATTGTGTGCGTGCGTGCGAGCGCGCGCGCGTGTGTGTGTGTGTGTGCGTGGTTTTATTCATGCTCGGACTTAACCATATGCCCGAGATTATCAGCGTCCATGCCGTTCCACTTAACTGTAGAAGTCGAAGTCCTTGACCTATTCTTCGTTGGTTGGTGGTGGTTGGAGATACGACAAGACTGCCAATTTGACAGGGATCTGTAGAAGAAATTTATTGAATCGGAGGACTTATATTAAATATGCATGCTATCAGATCATTGTGTTTATTAGTTATTACTGTTTTGACAGAAATTTGTTTATTCAATTTTTTGGTTGTTTTTATATGTCAATTATTTCGAAATCAAATTGACAATTCTATAATCATAGGTAACATAAATGTAACTATCTGGCAAACTTCTGATTCTCTTTATATCTGACATGTTCAACTTAACAAACACGAAAACTTATTACAACACAACCCTATCCTCTCAAAGTCCACAAATCTTAAATTCGGAGATGTATTTTGTTTTATATTGTTTATGTCAATCTGAAATTAGCATCATTAACTAACAGTTGAAAACTGTATCTGAAAACATACTCATTGTTTGCCATTTGAATCATTTGAAAGAAATTAAGCTCAGCTATATGAACTGGTATATCATATCAGAGATAAAGATAATCTGTCAATTATCTCTGATCATGGTATTGAAATTATAGGCGACAATACCACGAGAAATAAGATTGTGTCGTAGACCACCGGTGCGTAGACAGGCATCTTAACTCTATTTTAATTAAACAGGGTACTCAACAGGTTAAAAGTAAAAACATAAACAAACGAACAAAAATTATCAAAACAAACAAGCATAGTGATTACGAGCAATTAAGTTACTTACTGGCCGAAGGCCGGTCTTTTGCAGTTTGACTTCCTGAAAAATTTACAGGGAATTACCGAAACTAAGAAGGGTTTTCATTGAAAACGAAATCTAGGATTCAATAACTATAATTCTCGCCATTATGAAATAAAATGTAAAGGATACTTCTAAAACTTAACATACAGGACAGATCTTTAACTTTCTAGATACATTTCTCAGATATTTGAATTGTGTTTAACAATATTTCTTGCAATTCAAATCGCATTTCAATTTCTAGTGAACAGTTTATTTTACATAAAAATTTATTGAGTTTATATATTTTACACAAGATTTGAGTTTTAAATTTTGTCCAAAATAATGAGAATAATATCATAACTTATCAGGTATCCATACCATATTAAGTTCAATACGTAATAGAAAGAGCATCGAAACACGAGGCTATCTGATTTGTACGAGGGGGCGTAGCCCCCGAGTATTAATCAGATTGCCGAGTGTTTTGGTGTTCTTTCTCTTTTGTATCATAGTCAAACATAAAAACACGTTCCCTGTTGTCACAATATGAAACCCCGGCAAAAATGAACCAATGAACGAACATCTGAATATGATATTTCTGTCGCTTTCCCTTTCTCTTCCGTCACAATATGTAAACCCCAGCAAAAATGAGCCAATCAATGGGCATGCTCTGGAGTGCGGGTAACTAATACCCGCACTCCAGTTAACGCACTGCATGTGCATATATATGTATACGATTTAACCCTGACACATTTTCAACAGAAAGGTCTCCAAACTATGATACAAATGTCATATATTGTATGATTATTGTTGTGTTCAATCGATATAATGTTTATATTTTATATATACCTTTTTACGACGTGGCCCGTTGCTATGAAAAATCGATCGGAAGTAGTATTTTCCCGCGAATGCGCAATCTGTGTAGGGCAAAAAGCGCATAGAATAATATAGAAATATAGAAGAAGTTCATAGACAATTCCGAATTAGTTTAAGGTAAGAGGCAGAAAATTATATAAATTATCTTTTAACAAAAATAGAAAAGATTCCTTTATAGCTTTGTGGCCAAGATTGCGATACAAAGGCATGGAAAAGGAAATTGTTTAAGAATTTCCCCTTACGGTCACGGACCTGACATTGAGATTTTTTTAAGAAAATGTGGAATTATATCTATTATTCAAATGGGAGTCAACTAAATTGTTGTTGAAATAGTTCATAAAAAGATAAAAGAAATTTTATAACATATGAAATCAAGGTTAGTTATCATTCTGAAAAAAGTCAGAACAGGAACGGTGATAATGCATTTTTAGTGTTCAGTTTACATGATTTTATCTTTTATTTGACTTAGATGCAAAGCAGATAATTTTTAAGTCACATAAATATATTTTAAATATTTAAAAAAATCAAAATCTTTAAGGAAAGTGAAATAACACACATTTTATCCTGTTCCTCGTAACACCTGTTAATATTTTTAATGCAAGTCACACTAATTGTCACTTCTCAAAATCAATAAACATTGATGAGATCGGTATATATAAAAGTTACTTAAATTACAATTTCATAATTGCACGTGATTAACTATGTCATGGTACTGAAACGTTCCGGTTGAATGATATTATAGCTGGAAACAAACAACCGCGTCGCGTGTCTATCTGTTTGACCAATCCAAAAGGAAGTGTACAATACACATTGTGTAATATTATGTAATACAGGGGTAATAAAATTTAATCTTTAACACGCTGCTGTTTTAATTTTAATAACAGATGAAAAAGTCGTCTAATGATACCTTAAACAGACGACTTGTGTGTGCGCCTTTTGACCATTGGATTATTAGTCCCGCATATTTATTAGATCTGTTATAAATATCAATTAACGTTTTAAGTACATACCGCTTTAAGTCATCCCAAACTTACTGTTTCTGGTTGACATAACATGGAATCACGGCTATTAAAGCCTTAAAGTATCATACAATGTTCTCAATTTTACTGCGCTTTTGCCCTACGCAGAATGCGCATGCGCGAAATTCAACATCGGTTACTATTGAAGAACCGTATTGTAAAATTAAGGTCTATATATATTTTTGCATAATTATCAGGTATTTATAGAAATAATTGCCTTAATTGACTGCGTAGATGAAGGTGTTAGAAATTAAGTCCGATTACTGAAACGTGACAGATTGGTTTAGAAACACATACATCTTAAAGTGTTCCATTTTTCAAGATTAATATCCCTACAAGAAATTATTACGTAATTGTTATGAAAGCTATGCTAACATTTTTATATGACTTTGCATGAAAAAAACTATAAGAACTAACATATGCAAGTTACCCAGCTTTACTTCGGCCGAGTATCTTTTTAAAGATACTTCTTGTTTAATAGTTCGATATATCTTATTGTCAATTCTGTTTCAGCGTTTCGTTTAATTATTTATTTCATTTTTCTAAACAAGTGCAGTTTTGTTTATTGCTGATAAATGTGTATTGTATATCAGAATAATACTGTTTTGTTTCCAAAAGTGCAACTTATATATACAATTAAAATAATCTTTGACATTTCTACATTACGATGCACTTAAAAAGAAAATGCATTTTGACAAAGGATAAAATTGACTGTTTACTGATTAGTTTCTATAACAATCAACCATGCATTTTGCTATCAGGTTTAAATATAGTTCTTTAATTTACTTTATAATTGAGTTCTAATCTGCATTTAAAACTGACAATTTATTAAAATTGTTAGAATTGTAGCAATATTCCGCAAAACACATTCACATCTGCAGTTAGAGTTGCCTACCCTTAATTCAGTTTGCACTCAAACTGCAATGTCCAACTTTTAGTTCAACTGTGTATAGTGTATGGGCGTCTCACTTCAGCGACTTAACAGCGATAGATATTTAAACAACTCTGAGTTTGTATGTCAGTTACTTTTAGATATTTTATAAACGTCATAAAATGGAAAAATGGGTTGGACGTGTTGCACTTGTAACCGGTGCTTCGGCTGGCTTTGGAGAATCAATTGCCAAACGCTTGGTTGAACACGGAATGAAAGTAGTTGGATGTGCTAGAAACATTGAAAAAATACAGGTCAGTAACGTTTTATTTACGTTGCGTTAGCATAAATGTCCCGATATGGGTCAAACTGGTATAACGAGGGCGGTAAACTTAAAACGTTAACTAGATCTACCTGACAAAATAAGCTATAAGAAACTTATATTAGTGTAATCCATTTCGTATTTTATATAATAATTATATATTTGCTTTTTCTCAACGTTATACACTATTAGACAAAATAACAATTGGATTATGTTTTTCAATGAAAAATATTATAATATAAATTTATACATGCAGTTTAATTATATGATCTATAGTTTAAATCATTTCTTCGTCGCATTTTAATCTAGTTCTTTACATCTCCATTTATGTTATTAATTTTATATAATCCTTACAGAGCTTATCAGAAAGTTTAAAAGACTCGAAGGGATCTTTGACTGCAATAAGATGTGACATATCTAAAGAGGAAGAAATTCTGGCCATGTTTGAAAAGATCAAGAAAGATCTGGGCGGAGTAGATGTGTGTATTAATAACGCTGGTCTTTCATATAACGCACCGTTATTGTCTGGAACAACAGAACAGTGGAGACATATGCTAGATGTAAGTTTTAACCTTATATCCAATTTCAAAGGAGGTCGCAGTGTTAAAGAACAACCATCATTTCGCTAAAAGAAGCCTGTGTAAGTTGAACTTGCACTTATATTTATAAGTTTAATATAATCCGTAACTAAGACGTTTTTTTCTCTCATTATATGTCTGTAAGTGTCACGAAGGGATATTAAAATATAAAATAAAATAAGTTAATAACCCCAGCTATTGGCATTTAGCAGGGATTTTAAGGCTTGTCTGTCCAGCTTTTACTGGGACTTTGATAATCAAAGAGTGAAATGACGAACGTCTGAAATGATTAAATAGAAGTCACTGAAGTTTTCCATGAGCTATAAAGGTTGAAGATGATATCATGTGACCGTTCTAATGTTTGTGTTCCTCAATATGCAATCAAAATAACATTGTGTGATATATTTACTTTAATTGATTTGTTTTAAGATAAACGTATTAGGGCTTTGTATTTGTACCAGAGAGGCGGTTACATCTATGCGAGAACGTGGTGTAGATGACGGCCATATTGTTCTTATGAGCAGGTATGTGTGTGTCTGTGATTTAGGCATATTACATTTCAAGATAGAAATTGTGTATTGAACCATTATCAGCTAGACTCCGATGAGGTGAAATTAAAAAGCAAGAGTGAAATTTGTTTTTCTCCCTCTAATCAAAGAAGAATACACAGTTGTTGATTTCATTAAAGTGGCAGACACCTGAGCTAAAATCTAAAAGGTTATGACTATGCTTTTCAACTGTATCAATATCAATATACAGTATAGTGTATAGTGTATTGGATAGTTGACAGCCTGCAGCCTTTTCCATTTCATTCATCTCATGATAAAAATATGTAACTTCAGCTTAAATAAAAAATCGTTATGGTCAAATTCAGTCATCTTCTAATAAACTTACTTAAGAAGAATTGCCGCGCAATCGTATTTTGTTAGTAAAAATTTTGAAAGGTAAAACAATTTGGTCTCAACTTTGAAAGTATATGCGTTTTTAAAGATATTTTATGATCATTTACATTTTTACATACTACAGTATGGCCGGTCACGGAGTGACCCCGAATGCTCCGCACGCACATTTCTATGCTGCCACTAAGTTCGCCGTAAAAGCACTAACTGAGGGTCTTCGTAATGAAGTATGTGCATTGAAAAGTCATATACGAGTAACGGTATGTCATGTTTTCTCATAATTTGTTTAAACGGTTTTTATAAAAGTTAAATTAACTTTTTAGCTCACCTGAGCTAGCTCAGGGTGAACTTTAAGGATCGTTGATTGTCCGTCGTCCGTCGTGTGTCGTCCGTCCACACTTGTTCGTTAACACTTCAGCGGTCACATTTTTGCTTCAATCACCATTAAAACTTTGTCAGAATGCTTGTCTATGTAATAGCTCGAATGAACTAGGTCACAGGAGCTAGAAATAGAAAAACCTTGTTAACACTCCAATGGTCACATTTTTGACTCAATTGTCATCAATCTTGGTCACTCTAGTGGCTACTGTTTTGATCCAAATATCCTAAAAATTGGTCTGAAATTTTGTTTTGATGATTTCTAGGTCAAGTTCGAATATGGTTCACCCGGGGTCAAAAACTAGGTCAAACTGCTTAAATATAGAAAATCCTTGTTAACACTAGTGGTCACATTTTTGACTCACCTGTCATGAAATGTGTGTCTAGGTAATAGCTCGGATGAGTTCGATGGGTGAGGTGAGCGATCTAGGGACATCTTGGCCCTCTTGTTATATTTTCATTTTATAAATAAACTTAAAAAACTTATGTTGAAAAAAAATCTTGTAAGGCTGCTGAGTACATATTTATTGTTAGAACAATTGTTTAAGTCTTAATAATAATTGAAAACGTGGTAAACACTTACTCATTTGAACAAGTTATGCTGTTTGGTTGGTTGTTTTTTACCCCATTTTAACAGACTTTGGTCGTATCTCTGCAGTTGTAGACCTTATGACTAACCAGTAATTGCTTCACAAGAGATCGACTATTTATCCCAAATGATTTCTGAATCAACAATTAAAGACCAGTGACCATAAGACTCTATGTGCATGGAGAAATCAAACCTCGCCCAGGGATCAAACCAGTAAGTCGAGGATAACAAATCCCCCTGTTAGCAGGCCTTTTTGTTTTTTGTAGCCAAGGTAATCAAAACAGATCTTGAGTATGAAGATTCATATGTAGCTTCCAAAGAATTGGAGCTTTTTCTTCTACATTTTGTATTTCAGTATTAAATGGTTTATTTATGTTGGTGATTAATTTCAGGCAATAAGCCCAGGAATGGCTAAGACAGAATTTTTGAGTAGAATATTTTCAGATCAACCAGGATTTGCAGACAAAGCCTACTCGGTTTATCAGGTAATTTATACTAGATAAGTATTGTGATAACTCAGATATAAGTACTTGAACTAGGAAACTACGCTCGTACGAGGGTCATTCACTGGATTCTGTCACTGGGCTCACTTTTTTTTATAAAAATGATTTCTATTTCGAACATTCAAAGTGAAAAGCGTTTTTGTAATTTCTCAGTCCAGTTTCTTAAAACTGTAAAATAATATTTTTTGGAATCTGCCAAGGGACCTCCAGAACCTCTTTTACCAGAAAGTAAAGTATTTTCTTAAGCTTGGGAAACAAAAAAAAGAAGTCAGGAGAATAAGGTGAATGGTTTACAACTTTATCACTCGCTTTTGGGAGAGGAGGCATTGTCATGTATAAGATAAACTCATGACCATCCTTTCGCATGGTAAAATTGTGAAACACCTTCACTCTGCCATTTAGTTAAAACTTGAGATATTTTGAACAAAAACAGACATTTTCACGGATTTTTCCGAAGCTGTCACTTTTAACCTGCTCAAATTAGTAGTCTACAAACAGGAAAAAACGAGTCCAAAATGACCTAATAGCACTACAGTCAATGGAAAATAGTTTCATAGCAATGAAATTGGCCGTATTTGTGTAATATAATAATACCAACCAAATTTATAATCTACCTGTACCGAGCGGTAAATTCAGGTATCTGCAATCACTGCAGTGATCTGCCATCACTGGGCGGCCGGTAATACGGTGTGTATATGGTGTTCTAAAAATGTGTAATGCTATTAGGAGCTCAAATAAAGGTTTGTAATGATAATCATGTAGTTTATTACAAACATGCCCATGTACCTAATATAAATGGTTTCTCAAAGTGTTTCGGTTTTAACATTATCTGTAGAACTACTTAAATTGCTGATTCAAAATCAAATGGAAACAAAAGGAACATCATAGGGGTTCAAGAGTGATTTATTGAACTACTGTCTTAACTTGTTTATAACATAGTTGCATCTTGAATATGATTTTAAATAAATTGGATATTCCCATGCAGTTCTTTTGTAATATATCTAAAGCAAAACAGCTCTTAAATATGAATCAACTTTACAAAAAAACAGATGCTGAATACGTACTGAAAATAGAAAACCGTTTTCACTCATTGTTTTATATCTAAACATACATTTTGTACTTGTAATTACTATATGGTATAATTATGTTTATCTGACTTCGTTTTTTATTTAGACTTAATTTAATTCATGCAAAAAGGTAATTATCACTACACTACGAAGCAATCATCATGTATTTCAGCCACTTACCGCCGATGACGTCACCGATAGCGTCATTTATGCATTAGCAGCACCTTCTCATGTTCAGGTAAGTCAGTGATTCTGTACAGCGGACACCTTGAAATGGAGCCATGTTGGCTGGTTTTTAAATACTGATATACAGAATTCACCATCTCCGATCCCCTTTCATTTACTTCATTCTATTTAGCTCCGCCAATTGTTAACACATTTAGTGCAAACTTTTATTTTGGGACCGTACGCCGCTCTTCATAGAATGGTACGAATTCTGCTTAAGTTCGTGCAGGAGCATTGACATGTGGTTTGCGTTTCCACTGCTGCCTGTGAACAGACCCAGTTTAAACCAAGCCTGCAATATTTATTTATAATTTTGCCGTTCATGGTCCAGTCTTTGACCATTTCACTTAACATTATTTAGTAGGCTAGCAATTGAAGACTGTCATCAAACAAGCAATGTTCACAGATCAAATGTTGCCATTCCAGAAAATTGATTGCTTTAGCTGCACGGTAAAAATGTTTAGTATACATGTAGCGGGAAAAAACGTTTATTTATTTGTAACTGATAATCGTGACACGAATGCTGTCAAATTATTAAGTTATTTACATTTTTACCCAAATAACAATTATGAATTCGTTATAAAGATTTTTGACAAATGTAAACGGTTATTTGAAATATGACCCTCACCTAGCGGCTCGTATCATAACCTGTCAAATTTTTTATATTTAATGTGTATGTGCAATTTATATTGTAAATTAACGACATGAATTTTTATAGTTTTTCTTGTCCCTACGACTATGAATTACATTAAGTCGACCCCTCGTGTTTTTAATTTTTGCATCACGTGAAAATCTATTCTGTTTTCAGGTTCACGACATTTTAATTCGACCAACGGAGTGTCCGGTATGAGATATATAAACGTGACGAAGCTGGTGTTTACATGTAATAAATTATCTACATTCATAAATACTAGTACTGTAGCATTTGTTTTGTTTTACATGGTTTAGCTGAACAATTGTGCTGCCTTATTTTATCAGGCAGTGACATTAGATGTACGTAGATATACCACTTGTTCTTCATGGTGTATTACTGAATTCGGCAACGGCGAACGAATTTTTCCACTTGCTACTCAACATGCCAAACAAATTTAAGGTCTTTTAATTAGATAAAAAGTTCCGGGCCATAGAAAGACTCCGGATAGTTGGAGATTATTGGTTTACCATATAGCAAATTTTATCTTCACGTTTCCCATTTGCTGAAAGTAAAGACTTTGTCCTATGGTGTTGAGCTTTCCATATTTGTGGGGTAATTTTAAAATACCGAACCAATGATTAAGAGGTTCTGTATGAAAAACATTAAGGTCAAATAAATAGTCTTTGCTTTATGTGTGAGCAGTGTAATGAACCCCCATAGCTGGGTCATATTTATGACCCAAGGGATGATTTGTGTCTTATCTTGAGGACAACAAGGTGATGCCACATGCAAAAAGCATATTTTTTCAAAACAAGACTATACAATACCCCAAGGATCTTTAATATTTCAATGTCCTATATAAATTAAGTAATTCACAGAGCATGGTCATTTTTCAACTCAATATGATTGCTTTTTTTAAAACTTCCACAAAGTAATGCATCATACTAAATATCCAAGCTCTAGGCATTGTATACTACCAAACCTACATAAACGAAGTGACCTCCGGGGCGGGGCCAACTTTTAATTGTAGAAGACCTATCATTTGTGCAATGAAAATGTGTCGCAGATTTTAAAAACAAGCCTATATAATATAACCAAAGCGAATGCAAGGGTGTGTCATTGAGGATCACAGAGGCGTGATTTTTCTTCTTCTGTAGAGGTCCACATGGCAATGCCAATATTTTAACTCTGGGCCTTGTAGTTTGAAACTTAAAAGCTTTCATTTTTGCCTCTAGAAGAGTCCACTTTTGTTACAAGTGTGTTTGGGTTAAAGACAACCTAGACATCTCATTCGTCCGTCCACTTTGCCTAGACAAGTAACCAGTTATTACCAATTGTGAGCAAGTGAGCGGCTACTAACTGAGCCACTGAATGGCAAATTGCTATAGGAAAAAGCCAATATATTATTCATGGTCCAATTATAAACTCATTAACGAAAGAAGCAGGTACCATGTTCGAATGTACCTAGCAGGGGCACTGGCTAGTGAGACTTGACCCCAAGAACTCCCAAGTAGTCTGGTTTGTAGATCTTACCTAAAAAAAAATGTTGGTCAAAATAAAAGGTTATTAAAGTTATGGTTAAAAAAAAAGTTCTCAAAAAATCTGACAAATAGGCATATTTTAAGTGATATGCTCATTGCCCTCCTGATCTATTGTTCTTGGTGTATAAAATATCATAGTTTGTTATCTTAGTGTGTTGATAGTAAAAGAGCCTTGATAATGTAAAATTCTCTATTTTTTCTTAAAAATTTCTTGGAGAGAGTCCTATTATGCTCTCAAAGAAGAGTATACAATTTCAACTTGTTTCAAAGCCAGATGTCAATAGAATATGAAAATATCCGAGGTGGTATGTATGCTAACTTATATGTAAATTATCAAGTTGAAAAGGGGCATAATTCTGTCAAAATGCTTGATACAGTTAACTCCTGTCTACAGGTTGGGGTCATGATGAACAAGTGTGCAAAGTTTCAAAGCCATATGTCAATGGACTTTGAAAATATTTGACATATTACAAAAACTAACATCAATTAGAAGTTGAAAAGGGGCATAATTCTGTCAAAATACTTCACACAGTTTCCTCCTACTGTCTACAGGTTGGGACAAGTGTGCAAAGTTTCAAAACCATATGTCAATGGACTTTGAATGAAAATATTTGAGATATTACAAAAATGAACATCAACTACAAGTTGAAAAGGGGCATAATTCTGTCAAAATGCTTCACATAGTTTCCTCCTCCTGTCTACTGGTTGGGGGTCATGATGGTGAGTTTCAAAGCCATATGTCAATGGACTTTACAAATTTATGAGGTATTACAAAAACTTTACAGAAGTCATTAAGCGGTTAAGCCGACGCTCGGGTGACTACAATAGCTCTACATATTCTTAAATAGTCAAGCTAATAATAACAAAAAACACCAGATGTTTGCCTCAAAACTGCACTTTTATTTTACAATTTTACAGGTTTTTTCTTTACTTTTTTCTCTTTTTTACGTTTTCTTTTATCTCTATTTCTTGCTCTTGAAGTAGTCATTGAGAACATCAAGGGCCTGTGATTCTTTTCCATAATCCTGAAAATACAAATGTTAAACATTCCTTTAAATCAACTGTTATAACATCAAATAGATGTGGTATTAGACCAGTAATAGGAAGAGCATCGAAACACAAGGCTATCTGATTTGTACGAGGGGGGGTATAAAAAAGACTGCCGGGTTATAGGCAAAAATAAAAACATGTTCCCTGTTGTCACAGTATGAAATCCCTGAAAAAAGAATTAAAGGGATATTCAGGCAAAATAATGACAAAAATATAAAATATTAAAATTATAAAATTATCTTATGTACTCAAATCACCCAAAAAAATGACTTAGCATTAAGTTTCAGCAAGAATTTCTGTTTAAATTCTATATATTTTGGGTTTGAAGCGTAAATATAGCTATATATGTTGAACAAAATTTAGACACCAATAGAATCACAAAATAGTTTTAAAACAAGTCAGGTGACTAGAACAAACCCTTGAAGTTACAATAACAGATATTGTGGATATTGTTGATTGAAACAAGCCCAAGTCATTCATTTGACATGTTCTTTAACGTTTCTAGAGTTCACTTTGACAACTAATGTGAAATGCTAGCGCTCTAACCTGACCCATGCGGGTCAAGTTAGGAAACCACCATTTTATTCTTTATATGGAGAAAAGTTTCGTTCCTTTGTCTGTCTATAATATATTCATTTTGAGGGCATTTCCAGAATAATGAATGAAAAATTCAAAACTAAGAAATGAACATTTTGCCTGTGTCTCCCTTTATAACAATGAACAAGCATTTTAATATATTTCTATCGCTTTCCTTTTCTATGCCATCACAGTAAGTAAACCCCAGACAAAATGAGCCAATAAATGGGTATGCCTTTCAGTGCAGTTAACTAACAGAAAGTTCCCCAAACAAGAATATCATACAAGAATCTTACACTGGCTGCCAGTACAGAGCAGAATATCTAGCTTGAGGGCAACTGTTTACGGCGGTAACGAGGCTCTGCCGAGAGCTAGATATTCCGGTCTGTACCGACAGCCGGTGTTTGTTTCTTTTTCTTGCATACTATATATCAATTATTTTCAGAACAGAAATTATGAAAACGGATATTCTCATTATGCACTTTTTTCTTATAGTAGTGTATGAACTTACAACTTCATTCATAACTGTTTAGTGACGTCAACCTAAGAAGGCAATTCATTCATAAGTTGCTCGCGGCAATGATGTCATTTAAAGCACGAGACTTGTCTTACATGGGGGGTGTAAGATAGTTTTCTAGCACAGGTGTAAACGGTAGATAACCCTGTCTGATATGCAAGAATAGCTTTGCTACAAGGGTTTCAGGGCTCTCATTCGAAATTTATCCAAGGGTTTCAGGGCTCTCATTCGAAATTTATCTAAAACATACAGTCAACCATCAGAAGAGTAAAAACAAATCTCAACACTACTTTCAGACGAGGAAGCATGAGTTGTTTGTTTTTCATCATTGGTTAACTCAATTAGAAAGCCCAGCAGATCAACTGTAACATAAGTGTCTACAGTTTCATGTTAACAAAACATGGCTCATCTAGATGGAATAAATACATTATCAATTTTCAAGTATTTATCAATTTTCAAGTGGCTACAAACTATCACTTTTCTCAATGCTTTTTCTTGTAGCACTACTTTAACAAAAGTATTAATTCAGTGAAACGCCAAAGTCTTCGCCAAAAATCTTAGTGACAGAATAGAAATTTTACCAGTGAAGACAAAACTTCCCTCATAAATTAGGTATGAAAGTTATTATAACCATATATTCAGATCTTGCAGCAAATGAAAGTTACAAGTTTCTTCTATTTTTGTCTGTATATACATTTTTCTATTTTGTCTGTATACACAAAAAGCAAAAAATTAAATACAACTAATTTATACATTTTCTAATGCAGACTCATTTACGTAACTGACATGGTAACAATTCATAGCTTTCAATTAAAAATTTCTGAACTCCTTGAAAATAAAATATCTTGAGTTCAATATTTTTCCAGCTGAAAGTTTTTTGAATCATTTTAGTTTATAGTTTTATAGTTTAACCATCAGAAAAGTTAAAACAAATTCTCAACAATACTTTCAGACGAGGAAGCATGAGTGTTTGTTTTTCATCATCGGTTAACATGATTTGTCACACAATTTACAATATTAAATTAATTCACAATAAAAAAGTTGTGGAGTATTTTCAAATAACCTTCATTAGCTTTATAAGGAGAGGACATATGGTCAGAATCATAGACCAGTCTGCGAAATTAGCAGTTGCAGAGCAACAGATAAGGTGCATATTTGCGCAATTAATTTTAGAAAATACGCAATTGATTTTTTAAGAATGCGTATCAAAACCCATTAAAAAAAAAAAAATACGCAATCGTCTTAAAAACCCGTGCGCATTGTCATTTTCATCACCGCAAAATTTATCTGTCGTACACTCGTTGTTTTGGACAAAATATATCGATATGCTTGCTATCCGAATATTCCCGAATCAATGCTAACTAATCAACGGTCTCCGGTCTTTGACGGTCCCTGGTCTCCAATGACCGACTAAGCCACGAGACCGTCGATTTGTCTACTCAGGTCGACGGTCTTTAAAGACCGGCAGAGACCGTTGATTTTGCGGAGACCGTAAATAAGTAGGTCCCAGCTGTATCAATAGACGCTTTGAAAGCAATATGGCGTCGTGCAAAAGGGAAAATGATTTGAAACAAAACAGTTGTAAATAATAAAAAATCAGTCAGAAAACGAATTTGTTAAAAATATTAATTATGAAATATAACATGAGCATTTTATATAACAAGAACTGTCGGAGGACAGTAAAGCTCGACTATTCGAAAATTTGTCACAAGGGTGTTTCATCTACTATAATAATGCTTACCTATATGAATACATAAAATTGTCCGAAAAGGTACAAACTCTTCAAGTTTCAATACATTCCCTTCAGTAGTTATGGAGAGACAAGCTTACATGCAAAAACTTAACCAAGAATTCATGAGTCGAAAAAGGGGCATAATTATGCAAAAAAGCAAATCAGAGTTATGGGACTTGTACCAATCATCTTAGATAATCACAGAGACCAAGTGTGTGAAGTTTCAATCCATTCCCTTCAGTAGTTATGGAGATACCAGCTTACACGCAAAAACTTAACCAAGAATTTCTAAGTCGAAAAAGGGGCATAATTATGTTAAACAGCAAATCAGAGTTATGGGACTTGTGCCAATCATCTTAGATAATCACAGAGAACAAGTGTGTGAAGTTTCAATACATTCCCTTCAGTAGTTATGGAGATACCAGCTTACATGCAAAAACTTAACCAAGAATTTCTAAGTCGAAAAAGGGGCATAATTATGTAAAAAAGCAAATCAGAGTTATGGGACTTGTGGCAATTATCTAAGATAATCACAGAGAACAAGTGTGTGAAGTTTCAATCCATTCCCTTCAGTAGTTATGGAGATACCAGCTTACATGCAAAAACTTGACCAAGAATTTCTAAGTCGAAAAAGGGGCATAATTATGTAAAAAAGCAAATCAGAGTTATGGGACTTGTGCCAATCATCTTAGATAATCACAGAGAACAAGTGTGTGAAGTTTCAATCCATTCCCTTCAGTAGTTATGGAGATACCAGCTTACATACAAAAACTTAACCAAGAATTTCTAAGTCAAAAAAGGGGCATAATTATGAAAACTAGAAATGTGTCCATAGGACACGGGTGCCCCCACCGCGACACTGTTCTGTCAATCTTTTTACTAAGTCAAGGGAAATAACTCTACAAATACTGGATAAATCCACAAGCCAAACCCCAGGTGCAAATCTAAAATATGCTGAGCAACCTGCCTATAAGGTTTATTGACTATGTCAAATCCTTTTTGAGAAACTTGCGACACAAGTTGAAAATTGCAAAAATTTTCTACGTGAAGGGCAATAACTCTAAAAATACTAAATAAATCCAGACGAAAATACCTGGTGCACAACTGCACATGCTGATCAATATTCCTGTAAAGTTACATGACTCTACGTCAAATACTTTTTGAGTTATGTGCGACACAAGTTGAAAATTGCCAAAATTTTACTAAGTCAAGGGCAATAACTCTGAAAATACTAAAAATATCCAGACGAAAATACCCAGGTGCACAACTACACATGCTGATCAACATTCCTGTAAAGTTTCATGACTCTAGGTCAAATACTTTTTGAGTTACATGCGACACAAGTTGAAAATTGCAAAATTTTACTAAGTCAAGGGCAATAAACTCTGAAAATACTAAAAAATATCCAGACCAAAATACCCAGGTGCACAACTACACATGCTGATCAACATTCCTGTAAAGTTTCATGACTGTAGTCAAATACTTTTGGAGTTACATGCGACACAAGTTGAAAATTGCCAAATTTTACTAAATCAAGGGCAATAACTCTGAAAATACTAAAAATATCCACAACAAAACCCCCAGGTGCAAAACCACAAATGCTGACCAACACTTCCGCAAAGTTTCATGATTCTAGGTCAAATACATTTTCAGCTATGTGTGATACAAATTGAAAATTGCCAAATGTTAATCAATCAAGGGCAATAACTCTGAAAATACTAAAAATATCCAGACGAAAAATACCCAGGTGCACAACTACACATGCTGATCAACATTCCTTTAAAGTTTCATGACTCTAGGTCAAATACTTTTTGAGTTACATGCGACACAAGTTGAAAATTGCAAAATTTTACTAAGTCAAGGGCAATAACTCTGAAAATACTAAAAATATCCAGACCAAAATACCCAGGTGCACAACTACACATGCTGATCAACATTCCTGTAAAGTTTCATGACTGTAGGTCAAATACATTTGGAGTAACATGCGACACAAGTTGAAAATTGCCAAATTTTACTAAATCAAGGGCAATAACTCTGAAAATACTAAAAATATCCACACGAAAATACCCAGGTGCACAACTACACATGCTGATCAACATTCCTGTAAAGTTTCATGACTCTAGGTCAAATACTTTTGGAGTTACATGCGACACAAGTTGAAAATTGCCAAATTTTACTAAGTCAAGGGCAATAACTCTGAAAATACTAAAAATATCCAGACCAAAATACCCAGGTGCACAACTACACATGCTGATCAACATTCCTGTAAAGTTTCATGACTCTAGGTCAAATACTTTTTGAGTTACGTGCGACACAAAAGTGAACGGACGGACGGACGGAAGGACGGACAGACGGACGGACGGAAGGACGGACAAGGGTAAATCTAAATGCCCGCCACTAACGTGGGGGCACAAAAAGCAAATCAGAGTTATGGGACTTGTGCCAATCATCTTAGATAATCACAGAGAACAAGTGTGTGAAGTTTCAATCCATTCCCTTCAGTAGTTATGGAGATACCAGCTTACATACAAAAACTTAACCAAGAATTTCTAAGTCGAAAAAGGGGCATAATTATAAAAAAAAGCAAATCAGAGTTATGGGACTTGTGCCAATCATCTTAGATAATCATAGAGAACAAGTGTGTGAAGTTTCAATCCATTCCCTTCAGTAGTTATGGAGATAACAGCTTACATACAAAAACTTAACCACAGGGACGCTGACGCCGACAAATGGGTGACTGCATTAGCTCGATTATTCTGCGAATAGTCGAGCTAAAAATAGAACAATTGTGAAAAATTCTAGTAAATTGTTAATCCTATTTTCTTTTTAAAACCGTTTAAATTTTATTGATATTGAAACCATAAAATTCATATCTTCATAATTGAATACCCAATTGATCTTGAAATCATAGGGTATCGAGTTTTGGAATACCCAATTAAATTGAGCCAATACCCAATTAGATTCCAAAGGAAATGATGGAGTAATACCCAATTCACTTTTAAAGCTTATCTGTTGCTCTGA
The DNA here is from genome assembly GCF_026571515.1 of Ruditapes philippinarum. NCBI lineage: Eukaryota > Metazoa > Mollusca > Bivalvia > Venerida > Veneridae > Ruditapes > Ruditapes philippinarum. The sequence goes on from NW_026863608.1 coordinate 61,791, forward strand.
GTTGTCCTATTGCCCCAGACAATCATTTTTTGGTCCGGACAACCATTTTTTTTTAAAGTTAATTACTTGCCCAATTGACAAGTAAAAATTTGCAGAAAGTATTAATCAAAATGACACGAATAGTGATAAAATGAAAGATATCAAAAACAATAAGTTTGCTTAAATTTATGACTGTTTCTCACTGAAGATAAGTTTGCAGATTTGATCAATAATTGCTTGGAGATGTTCTGATGAAAAGATTCTGGCAACCAGTTTTTACTTCGGACAACCAGATTTTTTTTAACTGGTTGCCCGAATGATGACATTAATTTTTAAACCCCAATATCACAGACTGATAACTGGACAGATTCGTAACAATGAAGACTCCCACTTTAAAACCTCTAAATTCTTACACAACTCAATTTCTGTGGACTCAAAACCAGACAAGATCATGGCATGATACATAGGTACTATGTTAGAAGCGGCAAGAAACATATTGACCATCAGAAAAGTTAGAACAAATTGTCAACACTACTTTCAGACGAGGAAGCATGAGTTGTTTGCTTTTCATCATTGGTTAATATATTAATGTTTAAACACGTACATTTCAAAACAGCTCAAAATTAGCATGTCACTATAATACACATTTGTCAATTTCATTATAATTTATCATTTAAACATTGAGAAAGGCCAAACGATTTGGTCATTTTCATTCATTTGAATTTTTCTATGGACTAGCAGCAATGACAATATTTGTCATGTGCCTTACAAGAAGAACCTAATATACCAATGTGTTTATTGACCACTATAGGAAGGATGTTTTTTCCCCCAGACATTTCTAAAAATGGTTCCAATTATATAACTCAATAGTGTGAGTGTTTTTGCTGAACTACAATTAATAGAATGTTTAGAACTCGGATAAACAGAGTCGTCCTCAAGACACAGTGCACGACTATTCTCAGTGTTTGGCAATAATAAATGAGGTAACCATGTAAAAAGATAACCGAGTTATTGGACCTGTGTACATCATAATAGATAATTCACAGAAAGAGAAAATATGTGTGTGAAGTTTCAGCACATTCCCTCTAGAAGTTTAGGAAATATTGAAAAAAATGTATTTTCTCAGTAATGTCAAAAAGTATTACAATTATAAATGAAATCTTGGAAAAAAAGTATTACAATTATTAATAAAATCTTGGAAAACACTCAATACTAGATTGGTATATACAGTTAACATTCAGATAGGTTTATAAACAAATCTCAACACTACTTTCAGATGAGGAAGCATGAGTTGTTTCTTTATCATCATTGTTAACTGTAGTTTATTTTGCAAGATACAACACTGTTAAGTCATATGGTGACTTCAATGGGGAGGGGGGCAGCAGGCTGTTCATCCAGGCAGTTTCCACTTTACACATTGTCACTTAAATCAGCTTGTTGATAAATTTAATGAACTGAAAGACTGACAGCCATCTTTTATCAAAAATTACCCCAGCACTGTAGCTTGCTTAATAGGAATGAAATTGAAAATTGGGTTAAATAGGTGCCTATGACGCACTCTGTTTTTTTGTGTGTTTGAATAAGATTACTTCAAGGCCTAAAATAAGAGATTAACTATACTTTCACGTCATATTCACAATAATAGCTGCTGCCAACAAAATGTTATAACCAAGCAAAAGGAAAGTTGTTTACACTTAACTTTGAAACATGGTTTTTTTTAAAGCTGGCCCAAATTTTATTGAAAATTACACGCACACAAAAAAAATCATTAAGTTCCTCACATTCTTTTTGTTGGGTTTTATGTCACCCGGTCCAACATAGTATAGGTCAAATGGTGACTTTCAAGCTTTATTAGTGAAGGAAGACCTCAGGTACCCTTACCTGCATTATTTCAGACACACCTGAGTAGAACCACTAACGTTTCTTAAGCTAGCTAGACAGCTTCCTCACAAGACAGAACCCAGAGTCCCTCTCCGATTTTAAATCCACTGGTGAATGTCAAGTGGTTGAAGTTAACAACCTTAACCAATCTGCAAGACACCCAAAGCTTCCTCCCATGAAAGCATCCAAAGTTCCCAACAGGTTCAAATCCACAAATGTGATTCAAAACAGCAACTGTATTAACTTTGCAATGAAAACCCTTTTTAATTTGGAACACTATAAATTGACAACATGTTGTTTTTACGTTTAAACAAAATTTTAATACTGCTGAAGTACACTTAAACCTTTATCTTCAATACAATTGAAGAAGTGGTGTGATTAAATTACTCACCTTAACAACAACACAGCTACAGCCAACAACTTTCCTGGCTTTTCCTTCCTTGTCAATTTTGCACAGGCCAACCCATTCACCAAGTTTCTTATTGTCATCAACCTGTTTAGAAATTCCATCACTTAAAATTCTTAATGTATAAAATCCATGTTAAACCAAATGGAACAAGGTACAACAGTATTTATGTGTGTGATAAAACATTATTTTTTCTACTTTTCCACTAGCTTTAATACAAGTTTCAGATGTCGGTAATGATCAAGAAAATCCAGAAAAGATTACAAATTACACTTTCAGTAGGATGTGGAGATAGTAAATTGCATTTAAAACCTTCAAACAAAGTTTTCTAAGCTCACAAATGTGTCCGGTAAACTTAACTCAAAATTCATGCTCCAGTTAAAGTTATTGATCAGTGACCTATAATGAAGACCATGAAAACTGATAATTTCAAGTGAATATCTTAATATATTTAGTTTAAGCAGATACAAGGTGGGTAAAATTGTCCTATAGAATATAAAACATTAACTGAGATAAGAATGGAAACAAATAAGCAAGACCAGCTGCAATACTTACCTTAATGAGGTTAATACCATGTTCAGCACAAAGAGCTTCAACCAACTTTGAATACATAGCTTCATCACAATTGCTCGCAAGTACACATAAATGAGCTTGACGTCTGCAAAATTAAACAAAAATTTTATGAAACTCTTCAAATCACTCTCAATGTAAATGCTTGAAAGAAGACGACAAGCAGAATATGTCAAACCTGAAGGTTCATTGTGAGGAATCTTCCGTTCAGGATAAGCTTAAGCAAATTCCTTTGTACTTTCATCACTCTAAAGAATTGTTCACCTTGGTCAATTACTGAACAATGTTCTTTGACAGGCCTGTTTTCCCTACTGCAAGGGCCACGCAAGGATGGCTTTCAACTGCTAAAACTTTATGTCCAATTTACAAGAATTTTTCTCTTTCCAATTTTCAAAATTATAATGTTCGAACAGCCCTTCCTCTATTTGTGAAAACATGATAGTCCTATTTTAACCCTCTATTCTTTTTTAACCATTTTAATATCTAAAATTCCATGTTTCCTAAATTGGACATACCATAAAAATATTTTTTTAGTTACAATTACACATACTTATCAAGTGCCTTGGCACACTCATGTAATCCACGTGCTAGACCATCATGGATCAGTGCAGTTTTGAGGACTTCTTGAAGGGCGGTCATGGTATCCATGGCTCCCGCCCCAGTGGAAATTTCATCTCTGCAAACAAAAGTAAATATTTAATTATTCAATTTCACCAAGGTATCATTACTTTGAAGTTCTGTCATTACGTTGGCAAAAGAGATATTGACAAAGCAATATATAATTTTAAGACAATCAGTTTTACACTTCAGTTGGAACCTACTGGCAGTAAGTTTTTATACCTCATGTCATTTAAACTACTTTGTTTTCATCAATGAAATGAAGTTTCATTTTAAAACAAACATGAATTGATTCAAAATGGATTTGTTTATCAAATGTTATTTTTATTTGACCCAAATTTGATTAATAACAGTGATTTTAATAGGTTTTTATGTACTGCACACAAACTGCCAAATTCCGGTACAAGTCAATCCGGCCCTAAGTCAACCCAGCCCCAAGTGAATCGGGCCCCAAAATAGTCAATCCGGCCCAAATTCAATCTGATATCTGGTCAACCCAGCCCTATTTCAGCGATTTTTTACTTTAGATTGTGAATGTCTTATTAAGCAGTAAGAACATATAATTTGTGACTGACTTAACTGTATTTAATATCTAAAGCTTTACTGTTACGAGACATTTTGAATGATGTTTACAGAAATTGCCAGACGCTTGTTTAGGTATTGACTCGTCCCTAGAAGTTTCGTATTTAAACAAAAGGAAAATTTTAAGAATGCAACAGAAATCATGGTCGGCTAAACGCATTTCAAGATAAACAAAGCACAACAGGCAAAATTTTAGCATCATTATGTTAAGAGAGGAAATAATCAGGTCTAGGATTTCATGGTATTTACGGACTGTCTGTAAATTTTTGGACAATCCATAATTTTACAGATTTTCTTGTCTGTAAATTTACAGACATTAAGTAAGAAAATAGTAGAAGTTGCATTAAAATTTAAAACCGCAGGTTAAAATGAATAAGGTTAGGTATTATATGATTAAATGTAATAGTATGCTAAGATTCAGAACAGTTTGATGACTTTAAATTTTCACTTTTAACAAAAATTTCAAAATCATCATACAAAGATGAAACCCACCCCATTACCTTTGTAAATATAAACAAGCAATAAAACAACTTGTCTTAAGCTGCGGATTTTATTGTAAAACTAAAAACAGCAAATTACACATTGAATATCTGTAAATTTATGGATTGAAAAATCTTTAAATTTCAAGACTGTCTGTAAATTTACGGACAGTCCATAAATATCATGAAATCCTAGACCTGATAATACATTATTAAAGGCTTAATTAATCGAAATTGTGAAATTTCATCAGAATTGTGAATGGGTCTGAAAATTGTGAAGGTGCTTTTGTGATTGTGTCCCTTATTGGGTACCACTTATATAGGGGGAAAAAATCGCTGTATTTTTATAATTAGTTATTTGCCACTAATTTTTCTTCATTTACTTTTTTCTACTCAAGAAATAATGTGAATAATTATTATTGCAAGTTAAAAAAAAAAGATTTGTTACATCTAAAATCACATTAGCCGTTGTCATCAAAACTAGTTAACTAATGTGCTTTATTGTTTAATTTACAACTTATTTAAAGAAAAGGTGACGATTTAAATAAAAAATATTTGAATAAATTCTCTTGTGCTGTTTATCTTGATAATGATTCATTTCCTGAATAGAAAAAAGATAGAAAGACAATAAGAAAAATTGATGTGCTATATTAATAATATCAAAACGTTTCTCTATTCTCTCGATTTCGGATCTATATCTGTGTTGCGGACAGCTCTTTGTAGAGGTACATGTGAAAAAATAAAACACACAGAGTAAGCACGGATGTAATATAAATTCAATTCAATTTAATAAAATATTCTCTGAAAATCAATTTTGGGGCCGGATTGACTTGAGACCGGGTTGTACATGGGGCCGGGTTGACTAATTCCCGTTCCCAAGGTAGCCTTTGCAAATACTGTAGGGTTGACCCATAACTTTAAAGTCGCCACGTCAAAATAAAAGCGACATATAAAGTTGTGGAAGCCAGAACTATAAATTTTACTGTTCCGTGGTAGCAAATGATCTATAATTTTCCTATGCAATATTTTACAATATTTCAACTTACCCTTCCGTATCTGAACCAGCCATGTTGAGAAACGGACGTCCTTCTGCAACGAAAAGTTAAAATAAACGTTTTTCATGTCAATTAAAAACAGTACAATTTGCTGTCATTCAATAAATTCGACGATTAAAGAAGATTTAAGCAGGCCCACTTACAATGATGTATCCACTTGGGAAAACTCCGCGTAGAAAGGAAGCGGAAGTCAAATTTTTTGATAACTTTTGATTCAACACCACTAAATATTTTCCTTCATTATTTTCTGTATAAAACCTGCCCCCCATACTATAATATATATATACTATATATATACTATAAAAGGTCAGGATGTTTTATAAAACTAAAATCGATTGTATTTTGCTATAATTGAATGGTACAGTAGATATTCAAAGTGTAAAAAAATTGCTGATTTGCAAAAAAATCAAGCTTTTTTTGTGGGGATCTTCAGAGATAACACTTTTTCAGGAAAATTAAATATTGCTTTATAAATCAGATACATGTATCAGAATAGAATTTCATCGATTACTAAATTTAGAACAGGTTTTCAATACAAAAATAGTGCTAGCAATGCTTGCATAATAATGACATAATAATCATTTCTTGTAGCCACGAAAATACCCATTTTGTAAACATTGAAATTAAATTATAGCATATTGATATTGATGATTTTTCAAAGCAGTACAACTTTTACTTAAGGTGTCCCTTTTGCTTGTTTTCCAGTACAAAAATAGTGCTAGCAATGCTTGCATAATAATGACATAATAATCATTTCTTGTAGCCACGAAAATACCCATTTTGTAAACATTGAAATAAAATTATAGCATATTGATATTGATGATTTTTCAAAGTAGTACAACTTTTATTTAAGGTGTCCCTTTTGCTTGTTTTACGTTTAAATTTACAAATTAACCAATAAGTTTAAGAACTAAACTCATTTCTGTACATTTTATTTAAGAACAATCCTCAACATTTTATTTTATAGTGGCAAAACTATCCCTTACATTTTATCTTAGAACTATCCTTAAAATCTTATTTTAGAATGATAAGAAAAAAACCTTTTACATTTAATTTTAGAATGGTTAGAACTGTCCTTTACATTTTATTTCAGAATGACCAATGAGATTCACCGACTTCAGTTTGTTAATTTTAAAATGACAATGAAAATCCTCATGATTTAACAGTTCTTAGACACATATTGGTTGATACAGATCTTTTTTCAAGGAGGTCAATAAGGGTTTACAGGAGCTTTGCAAACGCAAAAAATGTCAATTTGTAAATTTAGAACAGGTTTTAAATACAAAAATAGTGCTAGCAATGCTTGCATAATAATGACACAATAATCATTTCTTGTAGCCACGAAAATACCCATTTTGTAAACATTGAAATTAAATTATAGCATATTGATATTGATGATTTTTCAAAGCAGTACAACTTTTACTTAAGGTGTCCCTTTTGCTTGTTTTCCAGTACAAAAATAGTGCTAGCAATGCTTGCATAATAATGACATAATAATCATTTCTTGTAGCCACGAAAATACCCATTTTGTAAACATTGAAATAAAATTATAGCATATTGATATTGATGTTTTTTCAAAGTAGTACAACTTTTATTTAAGGTGTCCCTTTTGCTTGTTTTACGTTTAAATTTACAAATTAACCAATAAGTTTAAGAACTAAACTCATTTCTGTACATTTTATTTAAGAACAATCCTCAACATTTTATTTTATAGTGGCAAAACTATCCCTTACATTTTATCTTAGAACTATCCTTAAAATCTTATTTTAGAATGATAAGAAAAAAACCTTTACATTTAATTTTAGAATGGTTAGAACTGTCCTTTACATTTTATTTCAGAATGACCAATGAGATTCACCGACTTCAGTTTGTAATTTTAAAATGACCAATGAAAATCCTCATGATTTTACAGTTCTTAGACACATATTGGTTGATACAGATCTTTTTTCAAGAAGGTCAATAAGGGTTTACAGGAGCTTTGCAAACGCAAAAAATGTCAATTTGTAGCTTCCTACAGACCTTTTTATATGTTTGGTCTCCCTAGGTGAGAATTATTTGCAGTTAGGGATAAAGGTTTACATCTTAATTCTGAAGGAGATGCTGTGCTCAAATCTGTTTTTATTAATACAGTGTATCATGTTCTTAAGGGTAAATTTGCTATGTAATATATTTATTTTTCATAGTAGGATGTTATTTTGTGATTGGTGTTCACGGAAATATAGTTCGAGTTTGTAGAATTATATATTTACAAATGTTTTCTAGAATATGTTTCCTTTGTAAATTGTGTTGATGACAACCTCTCGAAATAGTAATCATATTTCATTGGTTCTAGTGCTGTGTAACAGTAGTCATGTTACCTGTATGGCTTGATTTCTTGAGAAGGAATTAACTTCTCAGAGTCTCGAGAACCTGTGGTAAGGACCTGAAAGGGTGAATTACTCTGGTTTTCTCTTTGTGCTATAATTTATATTCAATTGCTTTTGTATAATGTACATATGTATTTTGTGTTAACTTAATTTATATATTTGCTTAATTTATATATTGAATTCTTAGTATATCCACATGTATATATGTTTACCGTTTTCTTTCGATAGGTCTACAGAATTTTGATGACTTTGTATGTAAGTTTGTAAATCATTTTGTTTTGTTTGCTTTTGCTTTATTTTTGGCATGGGTTGGGCGTTTTTTGATCTGTGTTCATTTAATTCTATATTTTCATTGGTCTGAAATAAGTCATAATTATATCTGTTCAAGTTGATGATTTGTCTTACCTTTAGACTGATTGCATAGTATATTTCATTGTTAATTCAGATATCACTTTAGTGTTCATTTGATATACATGTATATATTATATGTGTCATGGAATGCAAAAATTTTTGATTTTCACTTTTTTTAATTTTCTGAATCTATGAAATATCTGGCAACCCCCTGATGTAACATTTGGATGAGGGACGACGCCGAAAAAGTGGTCACCTTTTTTAACAACATTTCTTAAACGAAAAACAGTGTTTGGGGCTTAAATAGGGCATTTTTTCACTGTTTGAGGCCTCAAAAAAAAGGAGAAGGCAAAAAGCCGTGAAAACACGCTTATATAAGGGATAAGGTTAACAAAAAATGATGAAAAACCTTGGAATTACCCAAAAACTAGTTTTTCCATGTAGACACGTGCCCTTACACATAATTTTGGTGAAAAATTGTTGTTTTTTGACATTTTTTTATTTTTTTTTATTAAACTGCTACTCTTTGGCATCCTTCAAAGTGCTTATTTCAGCATGTTCAAAATTATATCAAGGCAGGGACTTACTATCATTTTAAGTCCCAGATCAAGGAGACAAAGATGGTTACTTAATTTCTTTTCATTTATTATAACAAGCGTGCGTGCGTACGTGCGTGCGTGCTAGTATGTGTGCGTGCGTGTGTTGTGTTTTTATCAATACTTACAAATGGGTATCTGCTTCACAATTGGTATTATGGATTGGTTAGTGGCTAGTGTCATGTGGCACACAACTGTTGGATAGAACAGCAGCTTTTCTTTTCTCTTCAAACGTTTTGCTCATCTTTGAAAACAAAAATGTATAAGTATAAATTAATGTACTTAATGCATATTTGCTCTTTAATGTTGATTTGTAAAGCTTATAACTTGCAACAAGCGCGTCCTTTTTGAAACTGATGCTTACAGGAAAGGGCCAACGATAATGTTGCAAAAACTTTTGGCCCAACCTTTTGTATATTGTGTAGATATATTGATGTAAAAATGATGTATATTTTATATTTGCAATAGAATATTATAAAACTGATCATTTTATGATTTATAATTTCAATGATCGCTAACCGCATGGGTTCAAACCCCGTCAGGGGCAAGTCGTTGTTTCCTTGGGCAAGAAACTTTACACTCATTGCTCAGTACTGGTTGGTTCCAGGAACAGATTCGAAAGTGTGTCTGTAAGCTTATATATAGCTTCCTACACAATCGAACTAAAATAAATTTTGTATAAACCAAACCAAACTAATCATATTGAGTTTTTCCACATAGAACTATTCAATTAATTGTTTTACATTCACACACATAGGTGTGCAAAATTTTAGTTTAAAAATATTATTAATCTTCTAAATATACATTAATTCGTATCCTTAATATTTATACGCCATTTTAACAATGGCAATGCCAGACCAATTTAATTTAGCATGTTTTGAGCGTGTTTTTCTAATTAATACAATACTTATTGGAAAGTAGGTTTCATGAGCAATGAAAAAGTCAAATTTGTCATAAAAGCGATACACGTGGAACTATCACACCATAATGACGATGTTCATTTTCTTATTCTTTATTAACGGTCTCCCGGTTGTTTAGCCACCCCGGCATCTAACGTTTATCCATTTGTTTTCAAACCAATTTACAATTGGGCAGATTGCACACATTCATTGATTTTCTACTTTGTTAACCCAAGTGTTGATACATGCAGTTCATGTAGATTTTTTGTTGTTGTTGTTTTCCTCAGATTTTTTTAGAAGCTTGCAAAAAATAATAGAAAGAGCATCGAAACAACAGGCTATCTGATTTGTACGAGGGGTCGTAGCCCCCGAGTATTAATCAGATTACTGAGTGTTTTGATGTTCTTTCGTCAAACATAAAAACACGTTCCCTAGCTGTTGTCGCAAAATGAAACCCCGGAAAAAAGTAACCAATGATCGAGCATCTGAATATGATATATTTCTGTCGTTTTCCCTTTTCTCTGCCGTCACAATATGTAAACCCCAGCAAAAATGAACCAATCAATGGGCATGCTCTAGAGTGCGGGTAACTGATACCTGCACTCTAGTTAACGCACTGTGCATGTATATGTACATGTATACGATTTAACTCGGACACATTTTTAACAGAAGGTCCCCAAACTATGAACAATTATGATCAGTATAGTGAACTGAATCAGGAAGATTAAAATGTGCGTATTTACAATAACCCATTTACATTTAAATTGTATAGGCTTGCAGTAAATTTGATACACGATTTCTTTTCATCACATAACCTGCAAAATATAATTTTAGTCATTATATTTTTAGAGCATGAATTGAGATATTCATTGGTTGTACTCGTATTAACGAATTTACTGTATAAGAAAAATTTTAAGTTTGACGGTCCATTGTATTGTCATCCCAACTATAAATAATGTATATATTTCCAATAACAATGGTGTTATAAAAGTAACAGGGACAATAGCTCTATATATATATCATTGTGTTTGAGACCGGTGTGTATACAATGCTATATAGATACCATAGCAAATAATTTTCTGTGAAGGAAATTTTACAAAATTTTGTTATCAAATATTATTTGAAAACAGCCTCTGCCGAATGTGCCATAGGGAATAATAGAGAACTGACCATAAATATTCTTAATTATCACACATCCGTGCGGATTTTGCGACTCCGTAAATATGGTATTGCACGGCCGTGCATATATTTTGACGTGACGTCATTAGCGTTATACAAACATACTGTAAAGACGCGCTAAATGTTAGCGTTATACTATAGGCGCGTCAATGAAAAATGACTCTTATTTCACTTTAAACGGTCTTTATTTTGGGTATGTGATAAATAGAATATTGAATTCGTGAAAGTTCATTACTGAATTTATTGCACTCGTTGAATAAAATAATATTTTGCTCGCCAGAGGCTCGCATAATATAATTTTATTCAACTCGTGCAATAAATTCAGTATTGAACTTACACTCATTCAATATCCTCTATTTCTTATAATTGCAAGGGCTACCACGCTATCTCTGTTTTAGATAGCAAGGGAAGCGACGACTAAATGAAAAGATCCATTGGAGGACGAATAATGGGTAGGACGAATCGTTTTATTATCACTAATTAGAAAATTACTAGCCGTTATTCGGACACTTTTATTCGGCTGTCAATTTGTTTATTCAAAGATTGAACTGACACGGTAATTTACCTTTTCTTTCCCTCAAACATTTTTCACTGATATATTGATTGCAAGTGTTTTTTTGATAACAAAATCCTTTAAGAAGTTAAGTGTAGTCAAACTTATATATAGTCCATAAAATTAGACCACTGTGGGCCCACACAGTGTTTGGGTGGTATATACTGATTGATGGTGACCTTAAAATGAGATTTAAGTCATAACCTTTTAATATGTATATAAATTCTATACTGTATACCATTCAAACACTGTGTGGGCCCCCTGTGTATTAGACGTTACAGGCTTGCTATAGTTTTAGTCCAATATATTAGACATTACAGGCTTGTTATAGTTTTATGTTGGTTAAGCCTGACGTCTAATAGTTGCTTTGGCCAGAAGCAAAAATATCTTAAAGCCACGTCATGATATTTATAGGACTAAACTTATACCTGCGGTCTTTTGACGGCTGGTGTGATGTGCAGGCTTCATAACAACTTATCGGTCCCCTCTCAAATCATTCGCCATTTGTTGTCTTATTTTAGAAACCACTGTGGAAACAGTTAATAAACTATCTATGTTCTCAAAGTTTATCAAGGAGTTTGCTGTTTATTTTCTAAATCTTCTGTAGAGAGAATGAGAACAACAGGACTTTTAAAAATTTATCATTAAAATATTGTTATCAATAACATATCCCATTGTTTTTGTATCACCTTGAAAATTGCGACGTATAGGGGTTACTTTTGATGGCTTCGGCAGCCACACCTAAGGCTTTTCTGGAGCAAAACTTAGTCACTTGATTTGACTATGCATGCTTCTTTTAATGACCCGAAGTGCAGTGCACTAGAGTCATTACTCTGCACTTGTTTTATTTTCATACTATGTTTTGTCCAGGACATTTCTCCTAAACTATAAAAGCTAGGGACTTGAAACTTCATAGGATAATAGATCTCTTTGAGCACAAAAAGTGGTACTTTGTACTTCATGATTTTTTTATTTTTTTTTCATAATTTTGTCCAAGCCAATTCTACTACACTTTAAGAGCTATTGACTTGAACTTCATAGGATGATGGATCTCATTGACAAAGGGCAGTGCACAAGAACTTGTGCACTGCACTTCATGATTTTTGAGGTATTGTCCTTTGTTAATTTTCATACTTACGAGGTATGATCAAAAAGTTCTCGGCCCAATAAACTTCTAGCCACTACACTGACATTTACACACGATACTTTAATACCAATATCTTATTGAAGATTACTGGCAGAGTTACATGCGGTTTTACACAGATTAAGTAACATAAAACACACTTTGATCTGTATAGGGGTGTGTCATTTAGACCAAATGGAAGAAGTTGAAATCAGAGCTAGATGGGTCCCCAGACAGTTGACTGACGACCAGAAACGGACCAGGCTTAACATTTCAAGATATCTTTTGTCTCGCTACGAGGATGAACCTGATTTTATCTACAGGATCGTAACTCTGGATGAAACATGGGTCCATCACTTCCATCCAGAATCCAAAAAATAGAGCATGCAGTGAAAGCACCCTGGCTCACTCCCTACATAGAAATTCAAGAGGGCGCCATCAGCAGGGAAGATGATGGATAGTCAGGGGATAATCATGATTGACTATCTTGAGCAATTAGCTAGTACCATAAATGGTACATTCTATGCAGACAAATTGAGATGTCTGCGTCAAGAAATTGCGCGTAAAAGGAGGGGCAAACTGACTCAAGGCATTCTGCTCCTGCACGACAATGTGCCAGCTCACACATCCCAAGTTGCTATGACTTCTACTGCGGCTTTGAAATTCTTCCCCATCCCCCATATTCTCCAGACTTATTATTAATGGCCCCCTCTGACTTCTACCTGTTTCCGTAACTGAAAACCAAGCTTTGTGGTAGACGTTTTGGAAGCAATGAAGGTGTCATGGAGGCGGTCAATGAGTTCTTTGAGGACCAAATAGACAGTTCTATTTTGAAGTGTTAAACAAGTTGGAGCACAGGTGGGCAAAGTGCATTGATGAAGATGGCAATTATTTTGTAAAGTAAGACCATTAGTTTGGTTCTCTTACTTCCGGAAGTACATCAGGCCAAAAACTTTTTGATCAATCCTCGTAATAGGCTTGTCCAGAGCATAACTTGGTCACTGTAGGTTTGATTGACTTTAAATTTTGTATGCAAGCTTTTTTCATGTACCTGAAGTGCAGTGTACAAGAATCCATCACAGAGTCAATGATTTGATCTGTCAGTGTAAATTTTTCCATGGTATTTTTATTTTTGATAATATAACAGTTTTATTAATCCTGACAAAACATTGTTACAATCAGTTCATAAAGGTACATGTACATTGCAAGAGCAGTGTTTATAAATAACCAATATTTGAGAAGAAAATGCCTAACTGACAGCAAACTGTTGACAAGGCAACACATCCGTCTCGCAGAGTTCTAGTTTTTATGCTCCACTAAGGGTGGCATATAGTCACCGCTTTGTCTGTCTGTTGGTCCGTCCGCTTTTCTTGTCCGTGACATAACTCTGAAACAACAAGAGGTATCAACATGAAACTTTGTATGTACATCAATCTCATTGGGTAGATGTGCAGTGCAGAAGAACCGTAACTCTGCCTTTCCAATTTTTTGGAATTATTGCCCTTTGTACATTCTAACCATTTGAATTTTGTCTGGGACATAAGTTTTAAACTATAAGAGATATCAAGATATCATTGAGTTGAAGTGTAGTGCAAAGAACAGTAATTTTGCCTTTCCTAAGTTTGGAATTATTGCACTTTGAACTTTGTCCGGGACAATTCTGAAACTAGAAAAGGTATATAGAAAAGGTATACTTTTCTGTGTCCAAAACCTATTTGGGGAGCATCACCGGTTCAACTGGCTCTTATTATGCTTCCCAAAGGGTGAGCATATAGTCTCCACTTTGTCCGTCCGTCTTCCGCAGTAAACAACAGCAATACTTTGTTGTACTTGGGATAATGGCGTAACAGAATTCCTGATCCTGTTCATTCTTTTTTACTAGTGTGTACTTTACATTTTGAACTTTTGTGACTAATTAAAACTAAAAGATCAACAGTGAAATTAGTCAGCATAAGTATCTCATTTACGTAAGTGCAGCAAAAGAACCATAACTCTGTCTTGTCTAATTTTGGAGTTATTGCCCTTTGTTCATTTTTACACTTTGAACTTTGTCCGGGACATAACTCTAAAACTATAAGAGATATCAACATGAAACTTTGTAGGTTGATAGATCTCATTGGGTAGACTTGCATTGCAAAAGAACCATAATTCTATTTAGTTCAGTTTTTCAATTATCTCCCCTTTTATGGGGACATAACTCTAAAAGTATAAGAGATATCAACATGCAACTTTGCAGGTAGATAGATCTCATTGGCTAGAAGTGTGGTGCAAAAGATATTTTGGAGTTATTTCTCTTTGTTCATTTTTATACTTTGAACTTTGTCTGGAACATAACTCTAAAACTATAAGAGATATCAACATGAAACTTTGCAGGTAGATAGATCTCATTGGGAAGATGTGCAGATGGTAGATGAACCTTAACTCTGCCTTGCTTAATTTTGGAGTTATTGCCCTTTGTTAATTTTTACACTTTTTGAACTTTGTGACATGACTCTGACACTACAAGAGGTATACTTTCCTGTGTCTAAAACCTATTCAGGGAGCATCACCTGGTTCAACCGGTTCTTGTTTATAAAAGTTATTATGAAAAAAATATTGAAATGATTAATTAATGGAAACCTTCATGAACATGTTAATTCTTAGTTTAATTAGCATAATTAATTAATTAACCTATAAGTCTTTAATCATTGCCGCCACTTGTAACACTGATGATAAAGGGAATTTACACAGAGTATGATAAACAGACAAGTACATGTAGTTTTGTGTTTTCTTCATTTGCACAACCAATTGATTATCAATTTATTTAATTTTGCTTGAAATTTGATAAAGTTCTAGATATACTTTGTTCATATTGTTTGGAAGTAATTTGTTCTGCTTGGGATATAAGTGAAAAGGGCGTACAAAAGACGCATCTGACACACTAGATCAACAAGTGTTTAAGCTTTGAAATCTGAATTTTCTGTTCTATCAAAATTACGGGAGGGGAATCGTCCATAATGAAAAAAACAACAGAATTGTTCATGATGAAAAAAACAATAGAAGGAGCATTGTCTGCCCTGTAAAAATAAAGGGAGGGGAGTTGGCTGGGTTGTCAAAATTGGCCTGAAATTATTGGGAGGGGAATTGTCTGGGAGAGGTTGTTTTTCTGTAAAGCTGGAAAGTCTGCATATGACCTTTACAATGTTGGACCTGTGACATTAAAAAGTTTTTTAAACTAATGCACCAATCAATCAAATAAATTTTGATGCACATTACTGCTTTTGGGGTTATTATCGGGATATGAGTCTGGTTCAACTTATAAGCCTGTATACAATCATATTAAAACAATATGTAAGTGGAGATGCAATAAATATTACTGTTAAAACATGCATTAAAAATTCTAAAAATCTGAAATTTTCAATCATATTTCTCTTGTTATCATCCAAAATAGTTATTGTTGCATATATATTATGATAATTGTCAGTCGTAACAATGTGTATTGTTATATCTGATGTATATGTACATCAATGACGATGCATTTATCAAAATGCCACATTTCATCTTGGAAAACCTATAAATATACAAAATAAAATGAATGTTACAAATACACCGTTAGTCGTATTTACCAAGAGGAATAATTGAATAAAAAAAAGGAATCTAAAATACAACACAACAAAAAAAAAGAATTAGCTGTTTCCTTCCTTTATTATAAGTTTAATGGTAATAGTTGAAGACATGCGACAACCTGAAGTGACTTAGTCACCTACAGGGATAGCAGGTGATAGCTTCTTAATAACCACATACTGTATCACGGAATCAAATATCAGCAAATTAATTTGGATTACGCCAACAAGTTTGCCTTAAATCAAACATGTTATAACATTGTGTACTGCAGCTGTCTTTAAGTGTTATATAAGTTCTGAATAGTGTTATTGTACTGATAAGTAGTTTTGTTTTATTCACATGATTTGTACTGTAGAATGACAATTATCTTTATTGTTATCAGACTCAGAGTTGACCGAGGGAAATTATCTCAAGCCATCATTTAACATTTAAGTTCATTTTCTTGTATGGGGGAGGACATCAATTCTCCCTAGTTTGGTTAGTTCAAACTTTAATAAGCCTCCCGACCTATAAATTTCTGGATTCATGCCTTTCTTATGTCATCCTACAGAGTATGGGTTTTCCAGTTGAATGATATTTGTCTGAGTTATGGCCCTTGAATAATAAACATGTTTGCCAATTTTGATTTTTGTGTCTGCTACTACACTATAGCTGCAACATGCAACTGGCAATCATGAGGCATCACGTGATCACAGATTGCTATTGTCTTAAAAAGAAGCAGTAACAGTTCACAATGTTATATAAAGGAAGTTACTTTAAAAATATATATATTTCATAAAAAAAACCTCAACTTAAGTTTTTGATTTTTTGCTCAGTGATGATATATGAGTACATATATTTTGTAAAATAACTCGTAAAATTCCTCATACAAATTGAGAAGAAATATTGTTATAAACATCTTCAGGTTTCACAAGTTAGATATGTTATTTTCATAGCAATTTAGACATTTATATAACTGGTACTTCCTTTCAATGAAAATTAAACCTATCATTAACTACCTTTACAAGTTGCTTTTACAGCAATTAAGATATACATCAACTGATAGAAATCGCTCTCAATGTTAAAGGAGAGTATATATAGTTTTTGTACTCTTAAACTTGTGCTTAGAAAAAAACCTAACAGAATTGATGTAAACATATATTTTATATGAACACTTACATTAGGATGTTTAAAAGGTATGGATTTTTATTTTATAGTTTCAGTAATATGTTTTATAAATATCTTAAAAAATGTAACATAATATGTGTATTCGACATTCTTGCATACGATTAACACTAATTATATTATTATTTGCTAATGGGGAAACAGCTTTTATAAATGATGCTAGCCTAAACCTGATGTAATCAAAACTGACCAGCCTTTGCCACCAGTATAGAGCCAGGCCAGTCTGTACATCTATGCCACTGGCACCAGAGTCCTTAAATTATCATAAAATAAATTAAATCATACCCATATAACACAAACTGCCGGAAATATTATCAAAATTTTTTTTCAGACACACCCTCGTATATACTATCATATATAATTTTCACATTATACAAATGTATATGATAATATTGATAATATTTTGGGCAGTTTGTGTTATATGGGTATAATTTAATTTATTTTATGATTATTTAAGGACTCTGGTGCCTGAGTAATCTATGCACTTTTGTTGTAAATTTAGATAACTTTGGATAGACTGTTGAGTAAGTTAAGAGTTAAGATATTGTTGTTTACTTATCAACAATGGACAAAAAAACACAGACTTTGTATTCATATTCATCAATGTATAAAATTTATTAAAAACCAGAGGTTACAATATATTTGAGGTTAAATGCTCAGGTCATTTCTTCACACTGAACAGTCTTAAACTTCCTAAATGAATTTGCTCAGCTTCAATTTTTTTTTAATTTTGGAGATATTAAGATGAAATATTTAAATAAAGAGCCTGGTCAGTCTGCATATAAATGGCGGCTGATTCTATACTGGCAGCAGGGAAAGTTTTCCAGAAGATTAAGTTTTAATAGGCTAGATATGTACAATTTAATATTGGCTGGAAAAAAGTCTAAAAGTAGCTTTGTGTCAAACTCATATAACATGTTGCCAAAGATTTTACATGACTACAAGGTCATGATTATTGAAACCTCTGTAAACACTGGAGGAAAATATCTGTTTATTAACAAATCCTACAGTGAGTATAAAACCACTTTGGGATACCTTCCTGTTTATAAACAACAGCTGAAAATGTATAAAAGCTAATTTTCTAAGTGTATAATAATATAAATAATAGCTTTTTAACCAGGTTTTCCGTTAACCAGGTTTTCCGAAGGAAAAAACTGGTTATTAGATTGAGGTATGTCGGCGGGCGGGCGGGCGGGCGGATGGGCGGCGGGCGGGCGTAAACGATTTCTTCTGTGCGCAACTCCTCCTACATTTCTCAACGGATTTTGACCAAACTTTCACAGAAGCTTTGTCATCAAGTGCCCTGGCGCATATTGTCGGGGTTTTGCGATTAGATAATATTTGACCTAATTATGGCCCTTTGTTTTTTTTCCTTATATAGAATATATAGTGAACAATTTCTACAGTGCGCAACTTCTCCTACATTTCTCAACAGATTTTGACCAAACTTTCAGAGAAGCTTGCTCATCAAGTGCCCTGGCGCATATTGTCAGGGTTTTGTGATTGGATAATATTTGATCTAATTATGGCCCTTTGTTTTTTTTTCCTTATATAGAATATATAGTGAACAATTTCTACAGTGCGCAACTTCTCCTACATTTCTCAACAGATTTTGACCAAACTTTCACAGATTTTTCTGAAGCTTTGTCATCAAGTGCCCTAGCACATATTGTCGGGGTTTTGTGATTGGATAATTTTTTACCTAATTATGGCCCTTTGTTTTTTTTCCTTATACAGAATATAGATAGTGAACACTTCTTCTGTGCGCAATTCCTCCTACATTATTCATGTTTGACATTGCACGTAGTTACATTGTTTGTTGCTTGTATTTGTATTTCAAATACAACATTTTTATCTACAATGGTGATAATTGAAAACCTGGTTTCATGGCATTGCCATGTTTCTTGTTAACAAGTGTATAATGTACTTTTGTATAGATGATTTCTTTTTTTAAGTGTCTGTAGTATGTTTAATTATCCGCCCACTAAATCTATAGGGAGAGCATTGGATTAATAATGCAGGGGTCACTGGTCCAATCCTCAGACAAGGCTTAATTTCTCCATGACAACTGATTTCTGACATTAAGTTCAAGGTCATTTGTCTCTCACTCTGATTTTAAAATTATGTGAGATTTAAGTATTTGGTCACTTGCGGAAAAATTAGTAATCACTGGTTAGTTATCTACGAAAGCCTGACAAGATTTGACCAAAAATTTATTAAAATTGGCGTAAAAAGCAGAAAAACAAGTAAAGAAAAGATAAATGCCTGATGTTTAGATTTTTGCTAAAGTAATTTCTACATATGCATACTTTGTAATATTGCACATAATCAAAGTAAATTGCTTTTTTGTTTGAAGTTAATTTTCAACTTTTGATGTTAAGATTAGGTAAAAAAGTACAAATAGAAAAGCTTAAATTACATTCCTCCCACCTTCTAAAACAAGATTTTATTTCCTTTTATTTTTTTGATCTGGGCTGGCTAAATATAATAAACACTGTTTATCAAATTTATAAATTTACTGGTGTGTATGATTTGAATTTTTCTCTACATTTTTTCAGGACAAAATGAATGTGGATTGGACAGAGGGTGAAATTTGAAAGTGTAAGCAACGATGGGTGAGTCAGTAGCCACATTATTTTAAAAATAAACATTTTTTTTGGTGCTACATGTATGATTTATTTGGTGTAAAACTAAAAGATTTGATGTGATAAAAAACATATCTTTTTTTGATAGAAATTCTGTATTTAAGTGATGATAAGTTTAGCTAGTTGTATGTATTTAAGTAGAGAAATGGTGCACACATGTTCATTTGTATTAGTAAAATAAAACCTGATACCTGTTTTATATACATGTACTTTAGAAAGAAAATGACTTAAAATCCAATCTCTACATAAAATATGCTTAAACCTAATGAATGCCAGAGGGATTTTATAGCATGTGTTAATAATCATTTATATATTTATTTTCTGTTTTATATTAATATGTAAATCATGCAATATTAGTTGACATTTTTGTGTATATTTATATGTAATTATTACCTCAACAAAAGTACAAATTTAAATACTAGTACTCTGAATATCTGTACAAATATTAATTCCAACAAAAACATGCCTACTGATGAGTATACACATACTAACATATATATAAACACAATTACATATATATTTGCACTCATTGACAGATATAGTTATAGTCCTAAATTGACAGATATCTGATCTGACACACATATACAAACCAGATATATGTGTATACAAAGACTGACAACTATCTATATCAACTGTCTTTTTACTGATAAAGTGAGATATCTGTACCAATACACATACCACAAACTGACAGATATCTGTACCCATGCACATACCACAAACTGACAGATATCTGTACCAATGCACATACCACAAACTGACAGATATCTGTACCAATGCACATACCACAAACTGACGGATATCTGTACCAATGCACATACCACAAACTGACGGATATCTGTACCAATGCACATACCACAAACTGACAGATATCTGTACCAATGCACATTCCACAAACTGACAGATATCTGTACCAATGCACATACCACAAACTGACAGATATCTGTACCAATGCACATACCACAAACTGACAGATATCTGTACCAATGCACATATCACAAACTAACAGATATCTGTACCAATGCACATACCACAAACTGACAGATATCTGTACCAATACACACATACAAACTGACAGATATCTGTACCATCTGACGATGACAAATATATGTACCAATTCACACGAACTGACATACATCTGTACCAATGGATGATGACAGATATCTGTACCAGTGCACACACACAAACTGACAACTGTCTGTACCACATGATGATGACAGATATCTGTACCAGTGCACACACACACTGACAGATATATGTATCAGTGCACAAACACAAACTGACAACTGTCTGTACCACATGATGATGACAGATATCTGTACCAGTGCACACACACAAACTGACAGATATCTGTATCAATGGCTGATGACAGATATCTGTACCAGTGCACACACACACACACACTGACTGATATCTGTACCAGTGCACAAACACAAAC
The DNA here is from genome assembly GCF_026571515.1 of Ruditapes philippinarum. NCBI lineage: Eukaryota > Metazoa > Mollusca > Bivalvia > Venerida > Veneridae > Ruditapes > Ruditapes philippinarum. The sequence goes on from NW_026863608.1 coordinate 83,275, forward strand.
TGACAACTGTCTGTACCACATGATGATGACAGATATCTGTACCAGTGCACACACACACTGACAGATATCTGTATCAGTGCACAAACACAAACTGACAACTGTCTGTACCACATGATGATGACAGATATCTGTACCAGTGCACACACACACTAACACAAACTGACAGATATCTGTATCAATGGATGATGACAGATATGTGTGCTAACAGATATCTGTGTTGAAATAACTGTTTTTGCTGATACACATATTCATGACAGAAATGGCATATGGAGAACTAAATCATGTAAGTTGGAATAAATTTATTTATTTAATTACATAATTATATTAAAGATTGATATATATATTTTCAATGAATATGAATATTATAATGGAATTATTGTTTTATAAAATTTGATAAGTGGAAACAAGATAGAAAACTTTTCTGTGATTACCTGACCTTTATAAACCTTAATAATTTCAATGTCAAATGCTTTCATTACATTACATTTATTTAGCCTCATGAGTTTAATTTTTAATCTGAAGTAATATAACTCTGTTGATATCTTGTTAAATACAATCATTCTAACTTTGAAATTACTTAACTAAACGATTAAGTTAAAATGGCCTTCTAGGTTTTATCCTTAAGTTTGACCTAGACCTTTAAATGCTAGGATATATTTTATACATGTATATAACTGCCAGTTTGCACATTTTCTATGAAAACTTAGTAGGGTCTATATTTTTGGCTGACCAACTTCTGTAAAGTTCTATAACTCTGTCGTATATTTCATCTTATAATTCTGTCTTATATTTTGTCTTATATGTCTAAATGATATGAATTTATAGTGTGATAAAAGTCATTATAAAAGTTTTGTCAAACTCTGCACTTATTATCATACTAATAAGATAATCTCTTTCATGCTGCACATCTCTTGCTAACATTTTTTTTTAATTAATGTCCATATAAGATAAAAAAATTGACTATCATCTAGTCTATATTTGCAGTTTATTCATAAACCTTTTCCTGAAATGAAAATGAAACGCATTTTTGATATGAACCTGCCTTGAACTTTAAATGGAAAGGTCCAAATTCAAAGCTGGCTAAATCCATTTTTGTGTCGCCTCTACGGAGTAGTGGCGACATATAGGGATCACTTCTCCGTCGTCTGTCTGTCCGTCTGTCTGTCTGTCTGTCCGTCTGTCTGTCCGTCCGTCACAAAACTTGTCCGGACTACTCCTCATAAACTACTGGTGCAATTTCATCCAAACTTTACAGGAATGATCAGTACCAAGTCTAGTTGTGCATATTGTCAGGATTTTCCGGTTCAATGATTTTTGTCAGAGTTATGGCCCTTTAATAATTTTTAATTTTAAAGTTTGTCCGGACTACTTCTCTTATACCACTAATGCAATTTCAATGAAACTTTACAGGATTGATCTGTAGCTCAAGTCCTTGCGCATATTGCGCGGGTTTTCCGGTTGAATGATTTTTGGCCGAGTTATGGCCCTTTGATAAAAAGGTTTCTTTTTCTGTGTGTTGCCAGATACGCAAAAGCTTGTCCGGACTACTCCTCATAAACTACTGGTGCAATTTCATCCAAACTTTACACGAATGATCAGTACCAAGTCTAGTTGTGCATATTGTCAGCATTTTCCGGTTCAATGATTTTTGTTTGAGTTATGGCCCTTTAAAAATTTTTATTTTTAAAGTTTGTCCAGACTACTTCTCTTATACCACTTATGCAATTTCAATGAAACTTTACAGGATTGATCTGTAGCTCAAGTCCTTGCGCATATTGCACGGGTTTTCCGGTTGAATGATTTTTGGCCGAGTTATGGCCCTTTGATAAAAAGGTGTTTTTTTCTGTGTTGCCAGATACGCAAAAGCTTGTCCACACTACTCCTCATAAACTACTGGTGCAATTTTATCCAAACTTTACAGGAATGATCAGTACAAAGTGGTTAGTCTAGTTGTGCACTGTCCGTCTGTCTGTCCGTCTGTCACAAAATTTGTCCCAACATGAAATTGGCCATCATGAGGCGACACATGTGATTACTGATCGCTCTTGTTAAAAAAAATTAGTATGTTAATTTCATATTTGATCTGTTATAGAGATTATAATTCTGTTTTAGGACCAGTTTACTGCTATGTGATTTTCATTTTAGAGTATTGCAGCAATGGATTTGATAATGAAAAACCAATGAGATGACTGGAGCTGTGGAAGAATATGCAGAATAAAGCATATTTTGGGGTATATTATCAAGGTAAGCTTGTAATAACAAAGATTATTTATATTATGATTTTGATATTTAATACTTGAGTATAAATAAAAAAAGAAAGCTGTGTGGTATAAAAATCACAAGTTAGACCTGGCTTGTATATAGTACACACATGACTTTATTTACAGTGTTTGTGTTACACTTTACCCTTACAATATTGCCTTAATATTCTTTCAAATATAAAGCACATATTTTTAGCTTGACCGTTGGAGGAATTGGGAGAGCTATTTTACTCACTCAAGTGTCGTGGTCTGTGTCCCTGTCAATTTTGGTTAAGTTTTTGCATACAAGTTGATGTCTCCAAAGGGTTGAAACTTCACACAATTGATCTCTGTGATATTAATGGGCACAAGTCCAATAACCCTTAGTTACCTTTTTTCAGATTTATGCTTCTTTTCTTACTGTCAAGCACTGAAAACAATTGAGCAAACTGTCTTAGGAACGGCTCTGGTTCACTTGGATATTTGTAGGATAAGGAGGGCATTTCTACTCACCCTTAAAACTACAAATCATGGGGAGAATAAATAGTGTTGGAGCACCACACTAAATACTGTATTCCAGTTTATACTAGACAAGGCGCTTGAATGATTAAATGCTAAAATCTTGCCTTTTCACTGGCCCAAATGCACTTTAAGACATCTTATTCAAGTCTTTACACCAATTTATTTACAAATGTAAAAATCATCTAAAAAAGCAATATTTTTCTACTTTGTGATCAACACTGTAGTGAGTTAAATCTTTTTATTTTTGTCTTTAGTTATTACAGTAATACTGCATTTCGTGTCATATGGGTAGATGGACTTGCATTAAACTTGAAATACATTGATACTATATTTCACCAATGTTATTATTTACTTTAAATAATCAGATGCCAGTTAAATAATACGAGTTTCTTTATAAATAACAGTACAATTGTATGTAATTTGTAGCATAAAATATCTTGAAAGAACTGCTTGTAGTTTACTAAACAGTTAACTTAGATGCTTTATTAATAATCCATCCAAATTTTTTGTAAATGATATACAAGTTTACTTACCAAAGTATAGTAATGCTTGCAAGGGAGGGAACAATATTTCATGCTCAAAAATGCAGATATTGTGTTACCTCCCTTGTTTATAGCTGTTCGAGATGAATAACAATTCAAATAACCTGTTTCATATTGGACTAAGTGTTATATATATTCTTCCTTGAGACAGATTACCCTTTTTTGATACAGATTGGAAAGTTTTTGCATTGAAATAAATGGAATCTTGTGACAACAGATTGCGTTAAGGTGTCAGTTATTGTTTAATTCAAATTTTAATTGTATAACATTTCTAATAACCCTTTCAGACAATTTAGATGAACAATCTTCTCTTACATGCAATTTATTTGGTCTCTGCTTGCATTCGGAAAATTTATCAAGCTTTTTTTGTTCGTTACGAGATTTATTGTTATCCTGTCTATAGAAAATAAAAAGAATTATTTGGTTAAATTGTTTTCTGTCTAAGGAATTTGTGCTGAAAAATCCAGGATAGCAACATTAGGGTTCCCTTTTATATTAGTTATGCTACTAGAATTATTTGTAGTGAAACAATATTCTACTGAAAATTTATATATAATCAAATAAATTACTCACTCCATAAATGGCAAATAGAAAAATCAAAGCACAGAAGGCACTGAATTTGTTTGGGTCTCAGAATGTCAAAGAGGTGAAGGTTGTGAGATTATAAACCAGTTTGTTTGTAAAGTGTCACCAAATTCTGTTTCCAGTGTTATAACTATAGTAAATTGGCTATAAGACTAATTTCAACACTGATATTCAATTCAATGTTTATTTGGCTTAATCAATTACAAAAAAAAAAAGAAAAGTTGTCTGAATTGGGATTTGAACTCTCGGACCACTAAAGCAAGCATGTAAACCTCTCGACCACGGGGAATTATAATAGCCTGAAGAATACCATATTATTCTTAATTAGAGTTTGTAACCCTTATTAATTTCGATATATTTTGTTCACGGTAAACCTGTTGTTTAACACTGAAGTAAATAATCATGGAGCATGTATATCTATAAGAATAACACAATATTAGAAATCTTCGACCAGTCGGGAACTATTTTTTTTAGGAAAATTAATGCGCCTGTCATTTGACAATCTTGACACAGTGATCTCCCCTTAATTTTGCGGCATTAATGTACATATGAAGGGAAGTAACCACTTCGAGGTGTTTGGACTACTTTCGGCATTGCAAATAAGAACATCAGAGTCTGAAATTTCGCAATCATTATATGTTTGGTCTGACGACCCAAACAAATAAAAATGATAATCCCCTAGCCATGTGATGGCGATAGATTCTACCAATGTTACCAGTGCAGACCAAGATCAGCCAGCATAATCTTTGCTATCTAATTATTGTCTGCACTGTTTGCTACTCAGTACGTATTTTTAAATTTTCCCTAAAATTGATGAATGGTTATAAACGCTTGACAGATCCTTTTATAATATTAATCATGTTAAAGGTTAAGATAAAGGTTTAGAAGAATTGTAAACAAAATTGTTGTCATGAAAAATCGTTCACATAATTATAAGTCATTGTGGCTGAGTGATTTTAGGAGTGTATACCCCTGCTTTTGGTTTTTCATATGCGCAAGTTAATTGTAACTGAAGTTCACAGATTGTGTCTGGTTCTACTTTGCTGCTTTCTGTAAAGATAATGCATGACAAACGGCTTAAAGATCCTGTATGTTTTGTGATTGATATTTTTACTGTATGAATACCACACTAGCAAAAACTTATAATATGTAACATTATTTATGCAAATAAAACAATTTTTCAAACATCGAAGAATATGTAAAATGTGTACTGCAAATATTTGTGCACATTTTATTAATCAATAAAATTACAGGCATTCATTTCTTATTGCAAAAATTTGACTTAGAATTTATAGAAAATTAAATTGCCTAATTACCTCCCTTTTATTTACATGAAATGTTAAATTGGGTAATATCTTTATAAATAATGCTTATTTGGAACTTACAATATTGACAAATTCTTAATGTTGAGCATCATATTTATGAAATAAAACCATGAAAAAATTTGTGTTACAGGATCTTTAATATCTTGCTTACCAATAAAGTGAGGAGATCAGCATAGGACCTTTACACTGTTTGTATAACAAATAAAAACATGGGTAGTTTGTGGAGATAGAGAAAGAAAAGTGGACAAAGAGCTGTTTTATTTAAAGCCAATATTTGAAAAATGTCATATCTTCACTGTGAATAAAGGTTTCTTTGATGAATTTTCATTTGTAACAGAGTAAAGTTAAATTTTTATTCCAATCTTAATGAAAACTGAAGAAAAAGAAGTTTAATGAACATATTGAAACTGTGCATTTTGGCAGCTATGACGTCTTGTGAGAAAGCACTTAATAGAATGAGAAGAGAAGGTCTCCATTTGTCTTGATTGTTCAACTGATATAAAACTTTTTCAATTGAAGATATTGCAAACCAAGAAAGAGAGAAAAAAAACACCATGCCCATTTGATATTACATTTTAAATGTTTCATCTGCGTCAATGAGTTATCTTTACTGAAGAAAAATATTGTTTGTAAATGGTAAAATATTTATTTGTCAAATTGTGGGAGACAGTAGGTCTGTTTTGCTTCACCAATATAACAGAAGTCAGTGTCACTGGAGACACTGGTACAAAGTTGCCAATTTGTATTTTATAAAATTTATGAGTAAAAAATGTAGTTTCTGTGAATGTGTTTTCAGACCGATAAAATAGTTTTATGTTTTCTGGAGACAGCAATTTTAGGCTGCAAATTTATTATTCACTTTGGAAAATTACTTTGCCATTTTAATATATTTAGAAAAGGAATGCATTCATTTCTTATTTCTTACATAAATATTTATGTTTCACCAAGAGTACACTTACACTGACTTTTTCCGAACTTAAACTAGGCTTATTAAACAGATCAAGGTGCTTTCTTTTTCATGTGTCACATTAAATGAGTTGTACTTACCATCTTCGGACATGACACGTCAACTAAACATATCTTACATGTTGCTTTGACAGATAACTTACCTTCGCAAAACCCAAAGTGTTCATATACCTTTAAAATTTGTTGGTTGATTTTTAGGTTTATTTCATCTAAATTGACGTTTTAAGCCATTTGAATTTGTTTAACGAAAATACAACATTACACGCTCACTCATTAGATGACTAAGTTATAATTAACCAATCGTTTTTAATTAACCAATCGTTATTAACGTTAAAAAGCAGTAGACAAGTCAGAGAGGGACTGAAACTCTCATTTTTTTTTCAGTTTTTCACCTCTTGTTAAAATCATGCTTATTCTTAGTTATTAACCTATTATTGATTCAAGTTAACACTAAATAATCTCACTTACCAAACTACTATCATTTAAAATTAACACTTATTCTTGCTAACTAAACGACTATCATTTAAAATTAACACTTATTCTTGCTTACTTAACGACTATCATTTAAAATTAATACTTATTCTTGCTTACTAAATGACTATCATTTAAATTAACACTTATTCTTGCTTACCAAACGACTATCATTTAAAATTAACACTTATTCTTGCTTACTAAACGACTATCATTTAAAATTAATACTTATTCTTGCTTACCAAACGACTATCATTTAAAATTAATACTTATTCTCACTTATCAAACTTTTATCATTTTCATGCATTTAATTGACTTATTTTGATTTGAGTACTTATTTATTGTAAGAAACTTAAATGAAATCAAGAAGAAGAAAATTTTATTTAACTTATACATTTACATGTATCTCGTTATACATCAATACATATAAAACATTTTGTCACGGTTGGTATTCAAATGAAAGAGTATAATTAATGTTTCAGTTTATACAATATGGAGAATAAGCTCTAATAAATATGAATAAGATATTGAATAACAGCAATTGTTCACTAATAAAGTGTCTAACAGTGAATATAATGAATATAGTTATAGCCTTAAAGTCTAGGATATGAATTCAATAAATCATTTCTTTTCTTATTGGCTAAATAAATAAATTTGCTAAGATTGTTAAGAACAGATTTATTGTTTGACTTAAGCATTTCTATGAATTTGTACATACTGGGTCTGTGATAAAAATAACGTTTAATTAATCGAATTCTTAATTCATGGTAAACACTGCATATAAGAATAAAATGATACTCGTCTTCAATCTCAGAGCATTGACACACTTGGCATAATCTTTCCTGTCTATCTATTCTATTCCTACCATATCTACCTGTTTGAATTCTAAGATTATGCGAAGAAAATTCTTAAACGCGTAATACTACTCCTTAGATATTTAGATTTGATAGTATTTAAATAATTTTCAAAATTTAAATCTGTTTTTAGATGAATATAAAGAGTGTTTAAAACACTATTATTGTTTAAATCTGCTTGCCATTTTTGTTTAAAGCAATCCAAAACTCTTTGTTTAAAATGTACCAAAAATGCATTTATATTTATTTCATTTGGTTTCAAAAATACATCTGCAAAACCATAATTTTCTAATATTAGTTTAACATTGTATGTCCAATTTTTGACACCATTTAAACATTGTTTTAATGAGTTATTATATATCGTATTTAAAATAATATTATTTGTATTTGAAATTTTCAACCAATATTTTTATCATTTGAACATATCTGTTTATATATAAAGGGTATCTTCCTAATTCTCCGTATACAGCACTATTGCTGGAACTTTTCTTAACGCCTAAAATATATTTGCAAAATTTGAGATGTACACTTTCAATATCTTTTGACTTAGAAAAATCCCCATACAGGACATGCATAATTCAGAATAGAGCCAACAAAAGAATCAAATAATTGTAAAGAAATATATGGTGATAATTCTACCTTATTATTATTATTTTGTAGGACGTTTACATGCTTTTATGGCTTTCCCAATAATATATTGATTATGTAAAACAAATGAACCCGTATAATTTAAAACTACTCCTAAATAGTTTGAAATCATTAACTATGTCAATTGTTCATTATTATAAAAAAGTTTTCGTTCTGTCTCAAGGGCCCCTTTTTCTAAATATTATGACTTTTGTTTTTGAAGTATTAACTTGTAAACCCCAGTATGTACAATATTCATATAATAAGTTTAGACTGGATTGTAAATCTTCTATAGAATGTCCTACTAACACCATATCATCAGCAAAGAGTAAAATAATGATACAAAGTTCAAAAATTGACAAACCACAATTTATTCTGTTTTGTAAATATAGTTCTAAGTCCTCTAAAAAAAGTGCAAACATAACCGGAGAATTATTCAGGCCTTGACGAAGACCAATTGAAATTTCAAAAAAGTCTGAGAATGTGTTGCAATACTTAATACATGATTTAACAACAGTATACATAGCCTGGAACATTTTTAAAATTTTTCCATCAAAACCCATGTTGAACAATTTGAACCATAAAGCGTTTCTATAAACAGAGTCAAACGCTTTCGTGAGATCTATAAAAGCGCATGGCAGTCGCATTTTTTGAGTTAAAACATGTTCTATCAAATTGTGTAAAACAAATACCGCGTCGACTGTACTACTACCCCTACGAAAGCCAAACTGTGCATCTGATAAAAAATTGTTATCATCAAACCATTTTTCAACTCTTCTAGTAAGAACAGAAGTAATCCAAAAGTTCCAAAATTACTAATGAGAGTTATTCCACGATAATTATTCGGGGTATTTTTTGGACCTTTTTTATGTAATGGCACTATAAAACCTTGAGACCAAATTTCGGGAAAGTGACCAGAATCAAATATCTTATTGAATAAATCTGTAATATGCCCAACAAGTATATCTGCCGTAGAGATAAAATATTCGTTTAACAAATTATCGCTTGGGCAAGATGATTTGTTACTTTTAAGACGTTTAATTGCTGACAGTACCTCATTACATGTAATAGGAGTATTTAATTCCTCGAAAGTTGCATTATTGATATTGAAATCATTGTTGCTATTGAAATTTTCAACTTGTTCTATAAAAGTGTTTTGAATATCAGTAAAAATCCCTTTAAAATAATCGCGGAAATCATCAATAGGAATTTGTGAGTCAGTAGTCTCTCGCTTGTTTTTAAAATGCTTCCAAAAATCTTTAGGTTTACTGTTTTTCAGACGGGTAAGTTCATCTGCCATTTTAATTTTATATGCGCGTTTCTTTTTACGTATCAAATTTTTATAAGATTTCTTTTTATTGCAAAGTGAAAACCTAGATTCAGTCGATTTATTATTATTAAATATAGCTAATGCATCTATATATAATATACGTTTCGCCTGAGCGCACTCAGCATCAAACCATTTGCTCTCTGGATATGAACGGTTGTTACCATTACTAAAAATATGCTTAAATAATGGATCTGCTACATCGGAAACTAAATGTGAAAAATCAAGAACCATTTGTTCTATTTCAATAGAATTCGCAACATTGCTATTTAAAATATCGTTAAATCGTGGTAAAATACCTATAATACCACGTCTAAATTGATCCTTACAATCGACATCCCATTTAAAATAAACACCTTGTTGGTTTGTTATTGTTTCATCGATACTGGGTGAATCAAGTATTAACAAAGAGTCACATCAAGCTATGATAGCCTACAGTAGGGAATTAGAGGGAAATGATAATAGAACAGTTTGCCTGTGAAGAAAATTATTCTAGATATTGATTGAAGTTGTGCTTTTCATCCTGTGTATTGTAATTACAATAGAAAAGAAACAATTAATTCTGTAAAACAATGTCACTTTTATGATGTAATCTCCTATAAGACATAATAAACATTTTATAAAGAACGGAATAAATGAAATGGTGCGGAGATTTAAAAGTTCTTGTACTAGAGATTGTTGTATGTTATTTTCAAGTATACATCAGGGATACAGAATTTCCAGCCAGCTTTGAACATCTGTACTTTTACACTTCATGAAATTTATGATTTTATGATGAAAAAAATAAAATAAAATAGAAATATTAAATAAAAAAAATTAAACTTTAATATTTTAAAATGTATCGTATATGTTGAATGTTGAGTATAGATGTTTCTTTTCTTTAACCGAGGTATAGTTCTTTTAGTAGTCTGCAGTAATTAAAATATTTCTCTATAATAATATAAGATTCTCTCTCTGCATGCAGAAATGTAATTTTTGCATAAAAATTAAATCATAGAATTCAGCAGTTTATTCCGTAGTCCCTTGTACACATTTTACTGAGGCATTAATGCTTTTTGTTGTACATATGTATTTTCTTCCATTTTGTAATGGTAGATCTAAATTTGATAAGATATTATTCCCAAGAGGTTTTCTGAGTTTCTTGTAAATGTGATCCTCTGAATTGTCAGATGATACAAATTGATAGAAATAATTTGTCTTCAATAAATATTCATCAACTTATTTTCTAAATACAGAATGACTATACTTGAAAACAACTCGTTTTGAATGTTTTTGATTATCTGAAATATTGATTTTCAACTTTGACTGCACAGCTCACCAGAAGCAAATATTTAGGATGAAATCTATTTTAGGAAAGACATATATATATAGCGTTAACACTAGGCTTATAGTTTGTGTGAGCATAAAGTGCTCAGGAGTAAACTTTTGTGATAGCATGATGTGCAAGGATTGATCCTAAAATCTCTTTAATCCTTACCACCTAACTATTTTATATGCACTTGTCCATCTATCAGTCCTGATCCTTTTAGGGAAACTTGAAGCATGATCAGATGGCACAGATATTTTGATGTTTCTTAGTCTGCACTTAAATGGCTTGTGCCAGCAGCAGGCTAAAGGTTAAACAACAACAACAACAACAACATAATAATGATAATAATAATAATAATAATAATAATAAACACTTTATTTCATGAAGGTAACATATTAAGAAATACATATCTTATTTACAATATGGCCTTCAATTAAACAAGATAATGAAATTCACAAATATGTACACACATCAAAAACATAAACAACAACCATTTAAATTGACAGACACATGCATACATCAGATTCATTTAAATTGTATATCAAGTAAATATTTTTTCATATTTCTTTTAAAAGCATATAGAGACGAAGACTCTTTAATATATAAAGGTAAATTATTCCATACTTGCATTGCATTATTTCTTTAACCGCATTGTAGTTTCATGTGACAAATCTTTAATAATGCAGCTAGTTTGTAAAACTTGAATAACTCACACAGGTTATTTTTTTGCTATTCTATGCTGTGGATCTGTATATTTAATGGCTGAGGTTTGTAAAACTTGAATAACTCACACAGGTTATTTTTTTGCTATTCTATGCTGTGGATCTGTATATTTAATGGCTGAGGTTTGTAAAACTTGAATAACTCACACAAGTTATTTTTTTACTATTCTATGCTGTGGATCTGTATATTTAATGGCTGAGGTTTGCATAACTTGAATAACTCACACAGGTTATTTTTTTGTGCCCCCACTTTAGTGGCGGGCATTTAGATTTACCCTTGTGCTATTCTATGCTGCTAATCTGTATATTTAATGGCTGAGGTTCAAACGTCAGTGAGTTTTAAGACTTTCACAATGTTGGTTTGACTAAAGTTATAAAATACAAAGGATGTGGAGATATGATGACAGTTCATGAATCCCCCCCCCCACACAAAAAAACCATATAGATTCAAAGGAAAATGTTTCGCAAAATTTATGTTCATTGCCAAACAAATGTCTGGGGATGAAAAGTTCAGTTTATTTTTTAAGTGCTAATTACAGGTAGAGTGGTGTGTATATATCAACATTGTGGAGGGAGAAACAGAAGTTTTGTATATACAGAATGATAAGACTGGGCAATCTGGAATATCTTGTCTGCTATTTCTTGATAAAGGAATTGTGTAAACAAAACAAAACCTAGTGCAATTATTTTAAGATGTTTGGCATAAGAAATATGGTAATGTTTGTACATACCAATTTCATTAAGAGTATACAGTTTGTTAAGGTTACAGCATGCATTTCACCATCAGATATCCAGTTATAGTGTAAACATCCCTTGATATTCCAAAAGTGCATTTAGTGTGGAAAACATGCTATTAGTTTTTTTATGAAAAAAAAAAATGCATCAGATACTGATGTTTTCAATAAAAGAAATTTTAAGATTCAACAAAAATCCAAAGTCTTAATTCATAGACTGTACTTTAATGCAAACTGTTCAATTTCGTTATAAAATTCATTTTCAAGTAATTCAGCATGGTGCCTTAAGTTTCAAGTCAAGCATTTGGTAATGAATGAACAGCATTATTGAAGTTAAGTTTGCTGTGCTCATCATGTTTGTAAAGCAATGTCTTTTCTAACACTGATGTTACCACAGTAACAAAGAAAACTAAAATCAAATCACATGGGTATTGTAATATATTTACTTGATTATGCCAACTCTTATGTAATGTAAGTTTTCCTTTCAGAATAGTTTTTCATCCTTTAGGCTTTCTGTTTGGCAATCATATCTTTGAAAATTTTGCTGTGAATTTTGTATGATGGTAAAATAACCACAAAGAAAGTATGACCAAGCTAACCTCCAATAAATTTTTGTAGAAAGAACACCAAGTTTTGGCCATTAAATGTTCTTAAATACTATTTTCTAGTTTCTACAGAATACATTCCTTTATACATCATGGGAATTTGATTTCTTGGAAACTAGTCAGACCAATTGCTTTCGAACGAATTTGTATTAAGCACATGAAGTGACCTCAAAGGTCAAATAACAAATGATTTTTGTCTCTTATTTTTTCCTTTGATTTAATTTGGAGAGAGAATAATTTCTGTCATTAAAGGTTCTTTATTCTTTATCATCATGGCAATGATAGAATGCCTGATAATCCTTAGTAGCCTCTAAGATCATATTACTCAATAGTATCTGTCAATCTTGCATGACATCATACAAAATTGCTGGAGAATGACTTTTTTGGTAGAAATAAAAAATCTTGTATTAACATATAATTGACAGTTGTCAAAAAACTTAATCAAAAGTGTTATGTTGTTATGTGATGTGGAAGAAAGATTATTGTCTGCCTGTCATTTTATTGATGTTCTAAGCTACTGCATCTGATGTTTTGACAGATGTTATGCTTGTGTTATAACAAAAAAATATTGCTTTGACCTCCCAGGATTAGACAGTTATATGAATATAGGAGATGTACATTCATTCGAACCATAGAATTATCTTCCCTTGAGATGATATGTCTCGGTAATAAAAAACAATGATGTCCCTTGCCAGTCTATGAAAATGATGTTAAGACTTTTTAAGTCTGCAATAGTATAAATTGAATTCTACATTTTGAGACTTCATCTGTAATGTCATCAATTGATGAGCTGCATAAATTCTAGTATTAATTTTGCATGAATTATTGCTTTAATTTTTTTGTACAATTCAGAATACAAGAGGTGTTAGTTGATATTAAGAAACATGTATATCACATCAATACTTATAGAATGAACTATCATAGATTGTTACAAAAATTGTATGCAAAACATTAATATCCAGATGTAGAGGTGAAACTAAATATATCAAGATTCTTTGTTACAACCATGTAGTAAAGAAAATAAACATCTTAAAAAAAAAACTCCAACATATTTAGAATTTTTTGTACAATGGCTGTCCAATCAAATGCAAGCATATCTCATGGGGTAAGTTTATATGTAACCCTTGTTCATTGCTTTCTACAATTGTAATGATTGTCATTTATTGTGTTATGCCATACTATGTCAATGTCACTATACTAGCCAGATTTTACAAATAATACACTACAGACCTTTTAATGGGATTGCTCAATTTCTTAACAATATATGTGAAATGGACTTGCCCAGCTTTGCATTTGGAATAATCCATTGAAAGTTAAAGGGATTTCAGTATTAAAATACGAAAATAAATCTACCAAATGCACAGAGTCTTACAAGATCGCACAGACATGAAGGCTGATCTGGCTGTTACTGGTGGCATAGACTTTAATCAGCATTAAAACAAACATTTCATAAATCACATGGCATCCAATGCTTTCTATCTAAATAATAATATCCTTACTTTGATGAACTGCATTCTGTACTTTTATTTTTGCCCTTTCCTGGTATATAATTGCACCACAAGGATAATCACCCATAAATATGCAATAGATATAGAAGATTTCTCTGTAATAGATATTCTACTGTATAAATCATATAGCATTAGTCAGTGATAGATGCTTGCAGGATTCACAATCTATCTATCTGTAAAATCTATGTAACCTCTTTAAGCATATACTGATAGCTCTTGTTGCATGATGTAAAAAATTCATGTAGTTAAGACAGTTCAGAGGCTTCATTGAACCATAATGGAACAAGTTGTTCAGTTAACACCTTCAAATTATAGGTTTCTTTTCACTTTTTTTAGTTAACAAATATATTATTTTTACAGCTGAAATGATAGTTCTGAGGTAATGATTTATAATAAAAAACTGGACCACCCAAATTATTCGTAGAAAAAGGTACTGTTTTGATGCCAATGAAATAAGCCAATTAATTTTAATTTTTATTCATTGTAAGAAACACAAAAAAACTTCATTTTGAAATGCAGTGTCCTTTTCTTTTTTTATAAACTTGAGAAAGATAAGAAACCACTAGTAATATTGTGTTTTTATTGGAACAAACCTGAGAAAGATAACAAACTTAAGTAGTGTGTTTTTATTTAAACAAACCTGAGAAAGATAAGATATTCAAGTAGTGTGTTTTTATTGGAACAAACCTGAGAAAGATAACAAACTTAAGAAGTGTGTTTTTATTGGAACAAACCTGAGAAAGATAAGAAATTAGTAGTGTGTTTTTATTGGAACAAACCTGAGAAAGATAAGATATTAGTAGTGTGTTTATATTGGAACAAACCTGAGAAAGATAACAAACTTAAGAAGTGTGTTTTTATTGGAACAAACCTGAGAAAGATAAGATATTAGTAGTGTGTTTATATTGGAACAAACCTGAGAAAGATAAGATATTAGTAGTGTGTTTATATTGGAGCAAACCTGAGAAAGATAACAAACTTAAGAAGTGTGTTTTTATTGGAACAAACCTGAGAAAGATAAGATATTAGTAGTGGGTTTATATTGGAACAAACCTGAGAAAGATAACAAATTTAAGAAGTGTGTTTTTATTGGAACAAACCTGAGAAAGATAAGATATTAGTAGTGGGTTTTCAAAGAAAGATAACATACTAGTGGTGGTTTTCAAAGAAAGGTAAGATACTAGTAGTGGGTTTTCAAAGGGAGGAAACCTGAGAAAATTAGCATACTAGAAGCGGGTTTTTCAAAGTGGACAAACCTGAGAAAAATAGCATTATAGCAGTGGGTTTTCAAAGGGAACAAACCTGAGAATATAAGCATACTAGTAGTGGATTTTCAAAGGGAACAAACCTGAGAAAATTACCATACTAGTTGTGGGTTTTCAAAGGGAGCAAACCTGAGAAAATTAGCATTCTAGTAGTGGGTTTTCAAAGGGAGCAAACCTGAGACAATTAGCATACAAGTAATGGGTTTTCAAAGGAAACAAACCTGAGAAAATTAGCATACTAGTAGTGGATTTTCGAAGGGAACAAACCTGAGAAAATTAGCATACTAGTAGTGGGTTTTCAAAGGGATCAAACCTGGTAAAATAAGCATACTAGTAGTGGATTTTCAAAGGGAGCAAACCTGAGAAAATTAGCATACTAGTAGTGGGTTTTCAAAGGGAGCAAACCTGAGAAAATTAGCATACTAGTAGTGGGTTTTCAAAGGGAGCAAACCTGAGAAAATTAGCATACTAGTAGTGGGTTTTCAAAGGGAACAAACCTGAGAAAATTAGCATACTAGTAGTGGGTTTTCAAAAGGGAACAAACCTGAGAAAATAAGCATACTAGTAGTAGGTTTTCAAAGGGAGCAAACCTGAGAAAAACTGCATACTAGTGGGTTTTCAAAGGGAGCAAACCTGAGAAAATAAGCATACTAGTAGTAGATTTTCAAAGGGAGCAAACCTGAGAAAATTAGCATACTAGTAGTGGGTTTTCAAAGGGAGCAAACCTGAGAAAAATAGCATACTAGTAGTGGGTTTTCAAAGGGAGCAAACCTGAGAAAATTAGCATACTAGTAGTGGGTTTTCAAAGGGAGCAAACCTGAGAAAATTAACATACTAGTAGTAAGTTTTCAAAGAGAGCAAACCTGAGAAAATTAGCATACTAGTAGTTGGTTTTTAAAGAGAACAGACCTGAGAAAATTAGCATACTAGTAGTGGGTTTTCAAAAGAAAAAAAAACTGAGAAAAGTAGCATACTTGTAGTGGATTTTTTTAAGGGAACAAACCTGAGAAAATTTGAATACTAGTAGTGGGTTTTCAAAGGGAGAAAATCTGAGAACTTTGGTAGTTTAGCATGGAGGAAGGTAGTCTAGTACTGGTGTTACTCTCCAGGAACGATGTTGAGGAAACTACCCGCCTATATGACTGAAATATTGTTGGGAAAAGGCGTAAAATGAAACAAACAAAAAACAAAAACCTGAGAAAAATAGCATTCTAGTAGTGGGTTTTCAAAAGGTCAAACCTTAGAAAATTAGCATTCTAGTAGTGGGTTTTCAAAGGGAACAAACCTGAGAAAATTAGCATACTAGAAGTGGGTTTTTAAAGGGATCAAACCTGAGAAAAATAGCATACTAGTAGTGGGTTTTCAAAGGGAACAAACCTGAGAAAATTAGCATACTAGTAGTGGGTTTTTAAAGGGAACAAACCTGAGAAAATTAGCATACTAGTAGTGGGTTTTCAAAGGGAACAAACCTGAGAAAATTAGCATACTAGTAGTGGGTTTTCAAAGGGAACAAACCTGAGAAAGATAGCATACTAGTAGTGGGTTTTTAAAGGGAACAAACCTGAGAAAATTAGCATACTAGTAGTGGGTTTTCAAAGGGAACAAACCTGAGAAAAATAGCATTCTAGTAGTGGGTTTTTAAAGGGAATAAACCTGAGAAAATTGGCATACTAGTAGGAAGATAACATATTAGTAGTGAACAAACCAGAGAAAGATAACATACTAGTAGTGAGTTTTCTATTGGAACCAACCTGAGAAAAATAATATACTAGTACTGGGTTTTCGAAGGGAGTAAACCTGAGAAAGGTAGCATACTAGTAGTTGGTTTTCAAAGAAAGATAACATATTAGTAGTGAACAAACCAAAGAAAGATAACATATTAATAGTGGGTTTTCAAAGGGAGCAAACCTGAGAAAGATAACATACTGAAAAAAATTAAATACTATTAGAGGGTTTTCAAAGTGAGTAAACCTGAGAAAGGTAGCATACTAGTAGTGGGTTTTATATGGGTTGGAACAAACCTGAGAAAAGTAGAACAGTGGCTGTTAAATGAGAGAGGTTGCAGGAGTTGTTGTCTTTTATAGTATAATTCTGAAAATTACCTTTCCTCAGCATCAGGAGATGCATTTGTCAAAATAGCAGTGTCAGAACTAAGTGCTTAGTGGGATAAAATGATAAAAAGCAACCCACAACATTAATGGTTGATAGATAATAAAACAATCTAGCTTCCTTTCCCCATCACTATTTCCTTGCACTAATTGTTATTTGTTTAATTGAATTGATTGTCATCTCCTACTGTGTAATAGACGCAAAGTTGACAAATTGATATCTGATAGAATAACAATCTGATTGCCTTTCTATAATTATTTGTCTTATAGTCTTGATGCTGTGACAAGTTCAGAGTTTAATTTGTCTATATGATACACAATGAAATGGTTTTGTAAATTACCATGATAGAGTTCTTTTATCCTGATTTGATTCAGTTTTTCCGTAACAATGCTTTATGCAAAGTTTTATATCATTTATTAATTGAATGGCTCACAAAGGGATTACTTATATACAGCTGATGCTCATACCATAAAACTGTGAATGATGTCTTATATAAATCTGAGGTATATGTATGTATAAACATGTTTTATTTTCTATAACTTTAATAACTTTTTACTGAGGTTTGTCATTTGTTTAGTAATAATTGCCTTAATGTGCAGGTAATTATTTGTGTATGTCAAGATTCGATTAATCTCAGGCCAATGGGCAATGCAGATTACCAAAAATGTACTTGGCTCCAAATCTAAAGGTCATTTAATGATTGGCGTCCGTGCCGAAGCGTGACACCCTTATGGAATAAAATCAGATTTTGTGAAAGGGCAATTGCAACTTCTCGAGCATTTCGTCGGCCATAATAGCTGAACATTCCGAGTGGTATGAGTGTTTGATTATCAAAAATGAAATGTCGCGATATGTAAAATGAATAGCGAACTGGATAATTTTGCAATGTAAACATATGCAAATGAAATTATCTTATCCGTCAATTAATCGTGCTCTTCCGTATTTTTATTTATAGCTTAAATAGATTCAGGTGCAGGTACTGGGTTAAGTTCAAGGTCATTCACTGTCAATAGTTTTCAGGCAAACGATTTAGGGACATGCTGATTTTTTTCAGCTCACCAGAGAAACTGCTGAAGTTGAGCTTTTATGATCACAATTTGTCTGGCATCCATCTTCCGTTAGTGCAATCTTAAATTTGTAAATTCCTTTTACAGTAAATTGACTACTAGATTTTTGTCTGTTGCATTCTTTAACCTTATTCATGATTCTCTGATGGTTTTACTACTACTTCTAAGTAAAAAGAACAGCCATGAAAGGAACATTTATTTTATCCTGCTACTGTCTATATCATCAGCTGGATAAAGCTTTGCCGGATAAACTTATCTATCTCCTGTCATTACATCACATATTTAGCAGCAAAACAAAACTGCATATAGATGTTATTTTATCGGGAAAAAAGAAGAATGAAACCATTTAATTATTCTAAAAACATGATAAAAAACAGGATAAATCAAATACATGGTTGATGTGGGGATGGAGAAGGTTTATCCGGTTCGCTGGGAAAGTGAATCTTGGTTCGTTAAAGCTCCCAAGAGACACTTTCTCGCTCACCGGATAAACCTTCTCCATCCCCACATCAACCATGTATTCTCTATAATCATTCACAAATACAATATAACATAAACAGCACATAAGTATTTGATATAAAAATATCAGTGATTGTTTCTATCGTCAGTATGCTGAAACTTAAAACAGACATAAAAACACATTTCAAAATGAGCAAGCACAACATTCAAACTTTACATCATTCAAATGTCTTGTAGCTAAAATAATTTTGCATCATCACAGGTGAAAGGTCAATGTTTTCTCATGTTTTTAAATTCATAAAGACAGTGTTGACACCCCTTTAACAACAAAACAGTTGTGCAACAGATTATAAAATATAATTGACACTAAGTCTTGTTAATTGAAAAGATGGATTGTCAGTTAATTACCATAGGAACACATCTTTAGTTGTTTGGACAGGTAGGGATCACATTTTTTTGCACATGTCAACAATTCAGTAGCACAAATGCTAAATATTATTTCCTTTTATTTCCACAAATTTATGGCCCCTATTTTTTTTACCTTGCAACTGAATTCCACGAATTTACAACCCCACAAAATTGCTTTTTGTCAGCAAACCACAAAATTTTATATTCTTGGATCTAAAGGATTTCAGATTATTCATGATAATTATTATATAATTGACTTGCTGATTTTTGTATTACTGTATATTGGGGTAACAAGGCTCTCTATCAGTAGATCTCTCTGACAGATAATTGATTATAACATTATTGATGCAATCTGCTACATTTTTTGTCTAATTATAAATTGATTTCATCTACAATGTTATTGATACAAAGTAAACAGTTCGGCAGCTTATTAAAGTAAAGGTAGTCTACAATGTATTCTAGTTTCTAAAGCTCATGCACTTGTAAGGTTACTTAACTGGCTTATATATTCTAAGATGTTTGGTTGACTACAATATTGTGTTTTTCACCAATGTTTCAAATGTTCTATGTGAAGAAGTTGACTGTTACTTGTGAAGAAAACAAGTTGATACAGAATCAAACCTTTGTAACTCTTGACAGGGCCAATGTTTAGTCCAGATTTTGACTGAAATACTGTTTAAGTGTTAAAAAGATTATTCCCATGTCTTTGTTAAATGTAGAAAAAATTCAATTGTTTTTATAACATTAAATTGAAGTTTTTATTTCAGCATATTTTTTATAAGACATTTAGTATTGAATACAGCTGTAAAAGGATATTTGAATCTTTGACAACTCAAGAACTTAAAAATCTAGTATAAATATTTCTTCCCTTGAAAATAATTGGATTTATGTCTGGTTAAAAAAAATAAAAAAGAACTTGCATAAATAAGTCATTCAAAGTGTAATTAATGATAAAACAAGTGTATTTTGTCTTATTTTGTGTAAGGAAATTGCATCTGTTAACAATTACAAAATAAAAACATACATTAACAATAACTGTACTTCTAAACTAATTTAAAATTTTAAATCATAATAAAGGATGTCTCATTGTTTTGTGATGTAAATACATACATGTATATTTTACAATGTTTTTTTATTGAGCAGAATGGCACATGAACCTTTATAAGAATTCTAAAGGAAAAACATCATTCAATGTGAAGTTTGTCTTTATTAATTATGTAAACCAATACCAATGTGAAATATAGGTGCCATGGCCAGGATTTAAACCTGGGTTGTCTTGTAAACGCCTCACATTCCCTGTTCTATCTCACAGAGACGTGGTTATGGTGTGTGGTTGTATTGATCAAGGCTACTGAAGCTAAAAATAGATTTTCATATTTTTTCCTCATAGTAAGGCCATGTTTCTAACTTGGCAAATATGGGTTGTTTTCTACTGTTGTGAATAGTAATGTTTGTTGTGAGATGAGAATCTAGAATAAATTTTATTGTATTGAATGAATTGTTGGTAATAAATTGTTTATATTTTGTGCCCCCACTTTAGGGAAGTGGGGCATTTAGATTTACCCTTGTCCGTCCGTCCATCTGTCCTTCCGTCCGCCCGTTCTCATTTTGTGTCGCAAGTAGCTCAAAAAGTATTTGACCTTAGAGTCATGAAACTTTACAGGAATGTTGATCAGCATGTGTACTTATGCACCTTGGGGTTCGCTTGTGGATATAATTATTCAGTATTTTTAAAGTTCTTTCCCTTTATACTAAGTAAAAGATTTTTAGTTTTCACTTGTGGCACATGTAGCCCAAAAAAATTGACATAGAGTCATAAGATTGACAAAACAGTGGAGTGGGGGGGCACAGCCGCCGTGTCCTATGGACACATTTCTATAGTTAAAATTTGAATTGAAATTCTCTACTATAAATTGAGTATTTGTTTTTTCTTAAAAAAATATATGTCACTGATATAGGGGTGCATCCATGAGTGTTATCAATGATTCTCTTGATATATAGGGCAGAACTGACAAATTGGCTTATCTTCACATGATTTAAATACTGTGATTTCCTATATAATCCTAAGACTTTCTATAAACTTTCTATACATCACACTTTTCTAGCACAGTATGGTCAGACAGATTCAGAGATGTTATTTGCATGTGCAGTGAACATTTGTATTAATGAAACAAAATTAAAAGAAAGAAGTAATTGTGTTTATACTGACTGTTCGATTTCTGTTTAAAGTAAGTTGTTCTCCCTAGTGTGATAAAACCTGCTTTATTTGTTTGCTGCAATTTTTTATGTGAAGTATAAATTGTTGTTGTACAAAAGTCTAAAAAAACACCACATAAAACAAAATTTTTGTAACTTTTATAGAAAATACTGGATCTATATAATAAAAAAATAGAAATCTGAAAACACTATATTAAAATAATACAAGAATTTGAAAAACAAAACAATTGCATGAAGTACAGAAATTTAAAAAAAAGAAGACCTTATTACACAGTAATCTGAAAAAGCTTAAACATTGTGGGTGTGAATCTTATAGCTTTATATACATATCATTCATAAGCTTTTTTAGCTTGTCTGTTTTAAAGAAAAAAGTTAAGCTTTTTTGGTCGTTGTTGTTATTGTCATTGTACAAAAACATTTATGAACACATTACTCTAACAATTTTTAAAGATATCTATAAAAAAACTTAAAATACTTTCTTATTATGACAAAAGGCATATTGCTGAAAGCTATTTTGTGAGTTATGTCCCTTATTAACACAAAAGTGATTATTTTAACAGATGAGCGTTTACACCACATGCAGTGCTCTTGTTCTAGATTAAGCAATTTGTCATATATGTTTGTATTTGCTTCATAGTGTACTCATCTGTTTATTATCAGTTTAAGGAACATCCAGATGAAAATTTGAAGTTTGTCAGGTAACAGTAAAAAGCCTGGTCAGACTACACAGTGGTAGTCAGGCTGGCCTGGCTGTAGGCTAATCACTTTTGGTTTAGCAGGGTAAGTTAGCCATACCAACAGGAATTATATAATATTAGTACTTGGCTGTATCATTTCAAGCAGCTGCCAAATTCTCCAAATAAATAATTGAGATAGCAGTGAATGAAGAATGGCTTTAAGCAATGTCAGGGTAAAGATTTGGCATGTTTATTTTACTTGCATTTGTTTGGGAGAGACTTTCTCATGAACTCCCAGAATGAGAAATTAACTGACAAAATTAAATTTTGAAATACACTTTGAATTTCAGCTTGCACTGTCCTGATGGACTTCTTTGTAAAATGTGCAAATATATACTGCACCATTGTCAACGACATCCATTGTGTGTCTGCTGAATCAAAATATTTCAAAATTTATGATTTTCTTGGTCATCTAACCTATCATCAACCACCATGTAAACAGACTTTTTCACCAAAAGAAGTCTTTAAGATTTTAATTGCATATGGTTATTTATGACTGCTTAATTTGGCAGAGCCAGTCTTTTCATTTTAGAGAGCATGCAACCCTGAGCATACTTACATCAAGACTTTTAGTCATACCAAAACTCATGAATACTGAGACATAATTCTTTTCCTACTGAGCTTAAATATCACATAAGATTCGATATTTGTATTATTTATCTCTCCTTATCAAGTGATTTGTTATACATGTATACAGATTTTTCTTAAATTTCAAAATAATGGGTCAATATTCTTCAGTTAGACTTAGAACTTCAGGAAAAAACTATATCTCTGATATTAATGGGGAATAGTTGTATAGAAAATCCATAGAAATAATTTAGAAGCAATTGCTTTGAATAGATGAGAAACCATGGTAGGCAATAAACTTGTCATTTCCCATATATCTCTGTCTGACGCTAGCATAGTGAATATGTCTTCTTGATAAGATTAAGTTTTACTGTTAAACTGTTGTTTACATTAATCAGATTACAGTAAGTTTGTTTACATTCATCAGATTATTGTTTGATTTTATTAACCTGTCAATTCCATACTCATTATACGGTCAATGCACAGAATATATTAATATTCGATAAATGTTCGGTAAATTCCGTGAGAGGTACGCAGTAAGATGTGATTAAATTCATCTAGTTTCTATAAATTAGTTACACTGAGCGCAATAGGGTAAACCACGGGTATATAAAATCAAAATGTCCTACATCATGTAAGATCGAGACAGTGTAAGTCCATGGTTTTTTTCTTAACCATAACCATTTTCAAATTTTTTTAAGTTATGGTTGTTCTGTTTTTAATATGTTTTGTACTCTTTTGTAAATACTAAATTTTTGTATATAATTGATACTGAAAATTCATACGGATTATAATCAATAAATGTAATTTCAGTGCCGTAAAATACAATACAAAATGTGACAATTCAGTGTTTCTTAGTTGTTTCATTCCGTGTAGACAATTTTGCAAGCGCTTGACAATTTTCTTTAAAATATACCTAAAATAAAGAGAGAATAAGTCTAAAAGAATGTAAAAAAAGGGGATCGAACCCGACCTCTCTACTTTGGGGTGTTATTTAAACCCACTTGCTTTTGGGGGATGTTACAAACCCTTTCTTTAAAAGTTAGGGGGGAATTTTTCCCAAAATTTTATGATATA
Organism: Ruditapes philippinarum; assembly: GCF_026571515.1. Lineage (NCBI taxonomy): Eukaryota > Metazoa > Mollusca > Bivalvia > Venerida > Veneridae > Ruditapes > Ruditapes philippinarum. Next base: position 107,518 of record NW_026863608.1, read on the forward strand.
TCCATATTAAATTCTCGTAAAAAAACGGAAAAAAAACCCGAAGGGGGATCGAATTTTTAAATGAGGCTATAAGTATTCTTTTTTGACGGGTCAATAAAATCAGACTATACAGTAAGTTTGTTTACATTAATCAGATTACAGTAAGTTTGTTTACATTCATCAGATTACAATAAGTTTGTTTACATTAATTAGATTACAGTAAGTTTGTTTACATTAATCAGATTGCAGTAAGTTTGTTTACATGAATCAAATTGCAGTAAGTTTGTTTACATGAATCAAATTGCAGCAAGTTTGTTTACCTTCATCAGACTGCAGCAAGTTTGTTAACATTTGTTAGATTGCAGTAAGCTTGTTTACATTAATTAGATTTCAGTAAGCTTAATTGTTTAGATTGATCAAGTGACATTTAGCTTGTTAACATAACAAACACGTTATCAGACAAAATAAGAAGTTTCAAAAAGCTTACATTTGGTTACAATATATACACTTCCTAATATAGCTTTCAACACATGGGAATACACATATTTTTTCAATGTAGAGAATACTAAATGTTTGGAATGATCTAGATATTTAATGCTCCTTGAGCTCAATAAGGATAGCCAATGTTTTTTTTCCAGGGCTTTGTTATTTTGATGTTAGAAGAGGTGAAATTTCTCTCTGTCAACTGATCTCAGACTGGTCATTAATTTTTCTCTTACTGCTAATTCAGATGTTATGTGAAGAAATTGGTAATTAAGTGCAAGTTATCCTGGAAAGCCAGGTGAATCAACCTTGAAACTATTACCAAACATGTCTTAAAACGATGTATAGAAAACCGGACAGACAATTAAGATGTGCTTCTCAAAATTTTCTGGTGTTGTACCTCCCATGTACCCCTTTTCTCTGCCCCTCAGAGTTCATATCATGGAGAAGGCACTGTGCATTGGCAAAAGATTTGGAAAACTTGGATGACAAAAAAGAAAACTGAAACTTGTATCCTGCTGACCATCTGCTCATGTCTTGACTAAAACAGAAGAGAGTGGACTGACAAAGTAGGCAGCAACAGGTGCTAATATGCATTAGCCCCTAGCACGAAGTGACCGCTTAAAGGCATATTGGCCTTTGCTTGGCACCAACAGCCCTTATTAAGGCTACCTCCTTTTCATATTGTTTTAGGTTATTGTAGATTTAGGTTCTCATTGACCACCATAAAGTGACATACTTTTGGCACAACATTGATGTCTTTGTCAAATATTCTGTGGAAATTGCTTGTTTTGTGATTTAAAATTAACTCTTTAAGGGCATGACTGTGATAAGGGTGGGGTCTATACCAGACAGTGCCAGCTGTGTTCAGTGCCTTAACAGGCGGATTGACCCTCATTTAAAAAACATTGACTACAGTACAGTACTTCCTGCACCTTACAGTGATCAGTCTTTAGGTGATGGTTTGAGGTTGATTATTGTTTATTTTTTAAAAACGTTATTAGAGAGCCCCCAATGTTGCCAATTTTCAAACAGTAATATTTAAATCTTGAAATTATATCCATAAACAACAAAAAACTTGAAGATTTACAAGATGGCACTTTGTCATTTTAAGTGTAGGCTTCATAATGATAAGATTTAAATGAAGGTAATTTTCTCATGTCAGTGAAGTCAAGCAGTTCTTTATGTGCTCTTATTTTACTGGGATGATTGTAGTTATACTCTATCCAATTTTTCATTTATTTTGCAATGAGAAAGTGTCATGAAATTTCATAAGATGTCAATGAAAACTAAAATAGAAAAAATTATGTATCATAATCCCAGATTCATTCCTGATGATACATAGTTACATACAAGGTGCCTATACCACATGGTATCTGCGGACACAAAAAAGGTATTTCTTTTGTAAAGTGAAACTGCACAATCATGGTTTCACTCCACTAAAATGTACTGGCTTTCCTTTTGAAGAAACATTCTTTTGTATTGGTATTCTGATGACACAGATCACAAAATGTCATGTGGTACATTTATGACATAATTTTAACTGACTTTAAGTAATATAATGGCTAATGTTTGGTTGATGCTCATTTAATTGTCAACTATTATTTATGACTATAAAATATTGAACAGATTTTCTTCAGATTTATCTTGTAGCATCCAATATGTGTACTCATAATCTTGTATCATACCAGTTAGCTTGTTTTAAAAGCTATTAAGTATGAAAATCTTGTGTCTTAATCTTGTCATAATCAATTAATGAATCGTGTGTATGTGTAATGCTTAATGAAGGTCCATCCGCCCGTAAGGGCACAAAATGCAGCTTTCGCTGTTGAGTACGGAGCCCGGACATGTCACCAGTCATGCCCTAAAAGAGTTAATTTTGAAGCACAAATTGGTGATAATTTATCTCCATGCAATTTCCACGAAGTATTAGCCAGAGATATGAATTTTGAGCCAAAAGTAGGTCACTGTACGGTGGTCAATGAGAATCTTAATGTACAGTAACCTGAGACAATATGAAAGGGTAGCCCTGAAAAGGGCTGTTTGTGCCAGCAAAAGGCCTGCCGCTCAAGCCATCTAACCGTGCCAGGGGCTCACTCACCCTAGCACACAATCCTCGTTGACCATAAGCCTACTTTGTAGGGCCACTCCCCTCGGCATTAGTCAGGACACCGGCAGCTGGTCCGCAGTTGTTGACAAAGTAGCAGTCCCGCTAAACGCTAACGGGTGCACTACCCGCCAAGCTGTGAATCTTCTGCCGATGCCCTGTGCTTTCTCTGTGGCGGGCACACTCAGAGGGGAAGAGAGAAGCAATTAATGAATCTATGTCAGATTTGGTGTTTATAGCATCCTCAGAAAGATCCTTGATTGTTAAACATTTTTAGCTCGACTGTTTTTTTTTTTTTAAAAAAAGAGTAGAGGTATTGTTATAGTCCTGGCGGGGTTGCAGTTGCCGGTGCCATTGCCGTCCCCAAACTTGTACCTGGATCATAACTTTTTTAGTTCTTGGTGTATTGTCTTCATACTTGGCCACAACAACCCTTTGGACAAGACCTTTCAGTAGACCACACTAACGTTGACCTTCATCCATAAATGACCTTGACCTTCAAGGTCAAAAGTCCAAATTTTGCTTGTTCTTGCTCACTATAATTATTGGCTATAACTTTGTTATTTTTGAATGGATTGTCTTCAAACTTGAACATAATAATCTTCAAGGATAGCCCTTTAAAATAACCAGACAGACCTTGACCTTCACTCATAAATGACCTTGACTTTGAAGGTCAAATTATTGAAATTTTCATTTTTTTGGCTGTAACTGGCTGTAACTTTGCTATTATTGAATGGATTGACTTCATATTATAACAGAACATTCTTAAGGACAAGACCTTCATGTATATACAACTCAAATTGACCTTGGCTCTTTTATGACCTTGACCTTGAAGGTTAATTTATTGAATATATATCTTTTTATTTTTTTTCTTCTGTAATATACATGGGGATATAATATGGAAAGGATTAAATAATACTTTGACAAAGCTAATGTGACAAGACAGACCAATTAAATTTATAAAAAGGAAATGTTAAGATTTGTTCAAGCGTTTCTTTGTTTGCTTTTAGAAAAAGTAAGAAGTTGAGCGTTGCCCCCGCCCGGCGGTGGCTCTTGTTGGTTGATGCCAGAATTGTAAGAATAAAAATCTTTGAACAACTAATTTATGATCAAATCAATGAATGAAAAAAAAGTGATTAAATCTATATGGAAAATTCTTCAGTTTATATATCCAGGTATAAATGGTAAAGTAAGCTTATAAAAAGTTTTCTGGCTATATATTAGTATGTTCTCTTAGATTATTATGTGTCAAAAGGCTACAGTAATGAATTTTACACAATAGAGATACTCCAAAACTCAGATTTTTCTTTGGTATGCCAACAAACTTATAACTTAATAAATGTAACCTTATTGTGAATGGTAGTGTACCATGAAGCTTTAATGGTAAAGATTTGTTTGTTCCCCAAAATTAGATTGGAAACAAATACCAGATAACAAATATATTTACTTTCTTTGATTAAAATTGAAGAAAGTTCATACATTTGCTGGAGCCATGTATATAGATAATATATCAGATTGTCCAATGAAATTTGTGGTTATAAAACATGGAGCAGTATCATAAATATATTTATAAGTAAATGTTTGGGATAGAATAGAGAAGAAAGGGGTGTTTAACATGAAATATGTTTACAATAAGAGATAATAATACTGTCAAAGATGATACTATATATTAACAGTTACAGTCTATTAATGCTCTCCTGATCTTGTTCTTACTTTGTCAATTTTTATAACCATTCTTTTCAGAACGTAAGATACTATTGCTAACTTTCAATATATGATAATAACATTTTGTAACAAATAGTTTATTGATTTTCATGATATGTCAAAATTTGAGTAAATTTTTGTGTGAAAAAAAACCAAAAAACAACTAAAAACAAAGCCCATAAACTTTCTGACACTTTTCATAAAAATGAAAGAACAACTTTGATACAAAGTGTTAGTAAAAGTTCAGATCTACCAAACCTGCTATGATATTTTTTAATTTTTTTCCACATCTATATCAAGCAATGAGGAGTTGAACGTTTGATATGTACAAACCAAACATTTAGTCCAATACTTCGTGAAATTGACTCAATCACCATTGAGAATATTTCCATTAGTTAACTATTGTATGCCTCAAAATGAAAATTTCCTAATCAAAAAAGATTTTTGTCCTTTTCCTTATATTCAGCTTTAACAATTACGCAACATCTGGGAGCATCCACCAGGCTGTTTCCAATATTCTGGGAGAGAAATTGACCATTTCCAATAAGATAATATCCCAATAAGTGTTTTAACCTTATGAACCACTTATAAGACTATACCGCTGGTTGCAAAGTTGGAAGACGGACAAAACCCCACCAGTTAAAACCCCACCACTCAAAATTTTATAGAGTGGACAAAACCCCACCACTAAATTTTATAGAGTGGACAAAACCCCACCACTAAATTTTACAGAGTGGACAAAACCCCACCACTTATTTGGCAAGATTTGATGAATTATAATATATATAATATACACATATTTTTCACATTTTATTTTTTAATTTCAATATAACATTTGTGTAATATAAGAATGAACAATTTTATTAACAATGCATGTACATCTTGCATGTGCAATATGCAAAAAAGGTGTTACAAACTGTACACAAAAAACTTAATTCTAATCCCTGAAGAACAGAACAGATTATTTATTGATGTTTTGATTGCAAAAAAGGTGTTACAAACTGTAACTCCTTATTGATGAGTTGTTTACACATTATTTAGAGTTTCTGCTGATGCACAATTGTTTGTTTTTAACATGTTTACAAGAAACTTTAGTCCACTCTATAAGACTGATGTGGTGGGGTTTTGTCCACTCTGTAAAATTTAGTGGTGGGGTTTTGTCCACTCTATGAAATGTAGTGGTGGGGTTTTGTCCACTCTATAAAATTTTGAGTGGTGGGGTTTTAACTGGTGGGGTTTTGTCCTACATTCTGCAAAGTTATATCATTGTGGTATCAAACTACTTCACATGAGTCAACCGCACACAAATTAAGCCTGGTTATAATTTGTTCTGCCAGCTCTTTCTTTGGTAAACGATTAGTTTAAGATAAAATGACATAGAAACTGAAACTGGGGTCTGAAAGTATTTGAATCTCTTAAGTTTCTAATTTTTGCTTCAATTCCCTACAATAGTGATGTATAGGTAGTGTAAGTTCTGACTTTAATGGGAATTAGTCATGGAGAAAAGTGCTAGAAGTTCCTGAAATCAATGTACACTTACCATGAGATAAGTCAATTAAAGTAACTTTCCTTGGGAAAATCAGATGGAAAAAAGTGGCCAAAAATTCAGCTGACATTAAAGGTTATTATGAACCAGTTTAGGAGGTGATTTATGAATGCTTTCATGCTTTATAGAAATTGCAATTCTCTCTGTAAAAAAACTTAAGATTGTAACTAAACATAAAGTTTGGAAAACAGGATTTCTTTATCAAAGAAGTGGGCGTATATTGCTTTGCATTTGTCTGTCCATCGGTCCATAGACCAAATGGTTTCTGATCAATAACTAAAGAACGCTTAATAGACTTAGACAATAAATAATATTACTGGTAAGTTATCCAAGAAAGACAGTTAGGTAAGATAAGACGGAAAATGTGTTGAAACCAGAAGACAAAGAAATACAATTATATAATAGGGTATTGTAATTTGATAAAGGATAAAAAGTGAGGTTTTGCTATAAATAATATTTGATCTGTTTCCTATAGATAGTAAGCTATGGAACATAATATTAGATAGCTCCTATACTAAATTTCATAATAAGGACAATGTCATAGTCGAGACATAATGTCATTTGAAAGACAAGATGTCTAATCATAACTAGAACAATGTCATAGTCCAAACATTGTGTCATATAATAAATGCATCTATAGAACAATGTCATAGTCCAAACATTGTGTCATATAATAAATGCATCTATAGAACAATGTCATAGTCCAAACATTGTGTCATATAATAAATGCATCTATAGAACAATGTCATAGTCCAAACATTGTGTCATATAATAAATGCATCTATAGAACAATGTCATAGTCCAAACATTGTGTCATATAATAAAGGCATCTATAGAACAATGTCATAGTCCAAACATTGTGTCATATAATAAATGCATCTATAGAACAATGTCATAGTCCAAACATTGTGTCATATAATAAATGCATCTATAGAACAATGTCATAGTCCAAACATTGTGTCATATAATAAATGCATCTATAGAACAATGTCATAGTCCAAACATTGTGTCATATAATAAATGCATCTATACAACAATGTCATAGTCCAAACATTGTGTCATATAATAAATGCATCTAAAGAACAATGTCATAGTCCAAACATTGTGTCATATAATAAATGCATCTATAGAACAATGTCATAGTCCAAACATTGTGTCATATAATAAAGGCATCTATAGAACAATGTCATAGTCCAAACATTGTGTCATATAATAAATGCATCTATAGAACAATGTCATAGTCCAAACATTGTGTCATATAATAAAGGCATCTATAGAACAATGTCATAGTCCAAACATTGTGTCATATAATAAAGGCATCTATAGAACAATGTCATAGTCCAAACATTGTGTCATATAATAAAGGCATCTATAGAATGATGACAGTATTTCTAGACTGTGACAAAGTTATAAGTTAGTCATAAGACACAATGTCCATACATAATTACAAATTTCGTAATATGGATATAATGTCATCTAAAAGACATAATTAGAAAAAAGTCACATGTAGATATAACATCATCTTTTAGACAGTCACTGTCTTAAGACTTAACATAATAAGAATAATGTGTAGATATATTGTCAACTAATAGACACAATATCCTACAATAATTAGAACAAAGTCATCTGAGATATCATATCATCCTTGAGACACTATGTCTGTCTAGACATAACACCATATATTAGAGGCAATGTTTAGACATTATTTAAAACAATGTCATAGTCTAAACATAATACTATGTATAAGAGGCAATATTTAGACATCATATAGAACAACGTTAAACTCTAGACATAATACCATGTATAAGAGGCAATATTTAGATATTATGTAGAACAATGTCATACTCTAGACATAATGCCATGTATTAGAGGCAATATTTAGACATTATATAGAACAATGTCATACTCTAGACATAATGCCATGTATTAGAGGCAATATTTAGACATTATGTAGAACAATGTTGTACTCTAGACATAATGCCATGTATTAGAGGCAATATTTAGACATCATTTAGAACAATGTCATACTCTAGACATAATGCCATGTATTAGAGGCAATATTTAGACATTATTTAGAACAATGTCATACTCTAGACATAATGCCATGTATTAGAGGCAATATTTAGACATCATATTTAGAACAATGTCATACTCTAGACATAATGCCATGTATTAGAGGCAATATTTAGACATCATATTTAGAACAATGTCATACTCTAGACATAATGCCATGTATTAGAGGCAATATTTAGACATTATATAGAACAATGTCATACTCTAGACATAATGCCATGTATTAGAGGCAATATTTAGACATCATTTAGAACAATGTCATAGTCTAGACATAATGCCATGTATTAGAGGTAATATTTAGACATCATTTAGAACAATGTCATACTCTAGACATAATGCC